>NW_007360671.1:0-22750 GCF_000192795.1 Vavraia culicis subsp. floridensis | reverse complement strand
AAAGTAGGTGTTTATCTGCACGGCTCTGTCTTTGTACATGGTCAGTTGTATGTAGCTCTGTCGAGAGTGCGCTATGCAAACGGTCTAGGGGTGTATGTTGCTGACAATGGAGACCAAGGAAAGCATGAGAATGGTAAAATATACACTAGAAATGTTGTATACAATGAACTACTGCAATGAAAGTAAATTTATTGATTTGTAACCACAGAACAGTTGGTAGAAAGGAATGATCTGATGTTTTAGTTACATTCAAAAGCGCTATTTTGGTATACTATCCATTCATACACCCGTTTTTGAAAAACGTGATAGTGCAGCGAAACTATAATAACAGAAAAAAGCTTCATCTGTCGAAAAACAATTATATTAACTCCAAAAATATTTTGTCCTCTCTAACTCATTGTTTTGGCAATAGCAGATAGATTAAATGAGCAAGAACAAAAGACAAAAGCAAGTGTAAATAAAAATAGTATCACGCATAACCACTTCACTCCAGTGTCCTATCAGCAAATCAGATATTAGTTCAAATATTTCATTTAAAGCTACGTTTTACTTATCTTTACCAAGTCACTAAATCATAAAGTAGCAGTACAGGACCTACTTTCACATGGAGGTATGTCGACTGACCGGTCGATCAGTGGATAAACTGTCATTCATTTTTTCTTTCTTATTTTCAAGTGTAAAGTGATCATTATCAATCCTAATTGAATGCGCCTCACCATGGCCTATTTTTCCAACCTGAGAATTATTGAGGCAATACTCTTGTTCTCTCCATCGCTTGTTATACCAGTGACACAAAATCACAAGAAGTCCAAAAAGGATAAATCCACTAATAGCAAGAAATGTCATGCCAATGTCATACATAGATGAGCTGGTAGCACCTGAATCAGCAACAGTACTATTTGATATATTTCTTACATTATTAAACGAGGAATGGCTTGCCTTGTACATATTGCTGTGATCTGAAATGGTTGATTCGATGGTATCGTTCATAGCCTTATACATCGCTGCAGTACTGCCATTATAGCCATGAATCAACTCATCGACAGAGGTAACTGCACCTAATTCAGCATTTGGCGATACTCCGACTGATCGAGCGGTTCCATTATAATTATCCGATCCGGGTTCTGATTTGTGGAATACCATTTCATTCATATTGCCATGAACCGGTACAGATATATTATAGCTAAAAAGCGTTGTACCATTGTTTGATATGTCTGTCATATAGTGTTAAATGTATAGAATCGCGTATTTATACTTTTAGAATAAAAATATGGAAAAATATTTATTAATATCTTTGACAGATCCTGTCTATTTGTATCAACTACTTATATGTAAACTACGACAAACTTTTTATCAGCACTTGTCTGATTACAATGTACAATCTTTTTGTATTTAAATCCAGATACAAAGTAGCCTTATCCTTAGATACAGCACGTATATATTATAAAGAATTTAATTATATCGTCTATTTAAAGCTGATGAATATTTTAGATTTGTTGTAAGTGCTTTTGTTTTACAGCTACCATAAGCTGCATAACCTAATACGGAGTATGCATCAAAACTATGAGATAATGTTTCCTGTTTAAAATCATTTACTTATATTCTCATGTCATGACTTACTTTTCTGGTTCACTGAGATCGACCGTGGCTACTAGCCTTTAGTTCGCAAGGAGGTTGGTGCGCCATCTCGCACAATACCTTCGTGCACACCATCACCACAAGAGAAAGATATGTTGCAACCGCGACAGTGAGTCTGGTACGCAAGTTGTAACATGTATGAATTCCCTTCAGGAGCACTTTAAAGAATTCTTCTTCCTGAAATTTACAGATAAGTATAGTTCACGACAGTCGAATAGATCGTTGATGAAGACATTAAACTGTATCAACGCACAGGCATCCCCGTATAATTCCCATAGTATCGTACATGGACGATGATGGAGATGTTTTGCCAGTTTAGCTAAATTTACGAGGGTGTTTGTACAGGACTATGAGAAGCTAGAAAAGATTCAATAAATTAACAAAATATTTAAGCCCAACGTCATCGTATTGACCTCTTTGAAGATCAGCTTTTCGTCATTTACGGTAGTATTTGGCGCGGAATGTTGTTCTGAAAATTTTTTCACCAATGCGTACAAAAAAAGCTTATACCTATCATACATAAGCTTAAAGAGGCTGTTCATCAACTCAATATCTGCTAAGGGATGCTGTTGGGCATTCAACACATCCGTAAATTAAAAATATGAATTTGATGTGCTTGATTAAGCATCAAATTGATACAACCATTGGATGTCAAACATTGCAATATTAAGAAACTCTACCAGCAGACAGTTTTACCAAAACATATCATGCTCGGTTACTGTAGACCGAAATATGCCAGCATCCAGATGTTGTCATACTAAAAGGAAAATAAACTGCTTTGTAAATACTAAAAAACACAAAAACGAATGTCAAAAGACTTATTTATTTCTTGCGAAATAATACCACTGCAAGTAGACCGAATCCGGCTGCCAATACAACAACTCCGATACCAACAACCCATGGCCATGTCTTTCTATACCACGGCTTAGAATCGTCCTTATCAGTCGTGCTAGTATTCTTCTGTGTTTTATCGTCTGACTTACTACCCTTCGCATTTGGAGCCGGAGGCGTTACTCCTGCTGGAGGCTTTCCTGACGGGCCCGAGGAACCAGATGCGCTGCCCGATGCACTCTTCTGTGGAGAAATATAGAAACGCAAGTTCACTTTGCTCTTTGCATCTCCATTCATGTTGTCATAGTCTTGTTTGTTATCCCCCGTCTTATTCTTCGCCTCCTCAGTGATATCCGCTATCATCTTTGTATCGGAGTAAACCCTTGCAATTTCAGCATATCTGATTGCCAATATATCACGATTCTGAACTACGATTTTGATACTCATGCGCATGTCGTCAAGAAACTTAACAATTATCTTAGCTGTTGCAACGTAGTTTTTGTACTCCACTTTTTGTTTGGTAATATGTTTTTTTAGATTACTTATCAGCTTACTTAACATAGCTTCGTAATCATCAACGGCTTTTTCATGCGCTTTCACGTCCTTATTTTCACAGATCGCATATTGCAAACTGTTGAAAAATACCATATGTGGCTTTACCTTCTCAATTAGTGTTTTAAATTGTTCAACCATACCAGCAATTGATTTGTCTTCCGGAGCATCGATCATTTTGTTTAATTTGATTGTTATCTCATTGTATGCGTCTACGAATGCATTCAATATAGCATCATCGTTTCCTACTAAATGTATCAAGCTTTCATTAACGATATCTAGTGTTTCATTACTCACTTGTTTCAGCACTACTCCGTGCTCGTCTGTCGATTGGCATGAATTGACAAACTTTTTTACTAATCCGTGATATCCGTCACAAACTTCTTTCACTATTTCGGTGAACGCACTTTTATCAGCCGGAGTTCCACTCTTAAAGGCATTCACACCTCTCTGCAACAAATCTCCCATTGTTCCCTCGCTATTAGCTTCAAATCCGTGATGGTTGTTGTTTGCATTACTATATAAAACCTCAATACCTGTCGTAATTTCGGACAGCTTAACTAAGTATTGGCCATCTATATTTAGGGGGATAGATGTAAACATCGCACGTGCCACCATCTTCTTGCTATCCTGATTCAACCCATTTACTCGATCCCGTAAACCAGCTAGTCCCCCAGCTAGTATGTCTGTGTTTCGGGGTGTTGTGGTGGTGATGATACCCGTCCAGGCAAACAAAACCAACATCGTATAGAAACAAAAGCTAGATGTCTGCATGACGGTTTGATTCATCATCGCTTTATATAGTTTTGGTACTTCTGTTTAAGGAAGTGAAGGGATTTTTAATATGATTGGATGGGATGTTCGTAGAAATGGAAGTTGCTATTTTTGTATTTTCACGAAGAGCGAATGAAAATCGTGTGATTTAAATGGCAATAAAAATGAATAAAGGATTAACTTAGCGATTGTTTGGTGCAAATCATTGTTTTGTCTTGAGGATTACATCCGATTGGTTCATGCGATTTGCTCGCAGCTATTCGGTTGGTTATAATAAAATTGAACAGCAAGATCGTGAAAAAATGCTGGAATAGATAAATCTTTGGAATGGCGAGGTCTTTGGTGCAAATTCATTTTTTTCGTGGCACAAAAAAATTCTTCGCACACGATGTTATTCTTGAGAAGACGTTATTACCAGTGACCAACAGCACACATGCTCAATAAACTTATTAGTTTTCATTAATCGGATTGATAACACTTCAAACTGCTATGTCACTATTTAATTTGTTTGCGCCTTGATATTATGCTCGTAAAAATTTTGTTACCGTAGATATTTCATTATGAGGAAGCATAGACACCGTGTAAACATGGGAAAGGTAAAGTATTATACCATAAATATTGATGCTTGGGAGCTCATCCATATAATAGACAATTCGCTATGACAGATTTATTTCATAGAATCCTATTGGCCATGCTAGCAGGATTGAAATATCCGGTCGGCATAAAATGAAGAGCGTGCTCGACTTACATTATGAATCTGACCGATCATCCCCTACACCCGAGTTGCATACCTTCTCTTTTAAGAATATTCTATTTACGAAGTGTACAAAAAATAATTCGTCGAATGATGTACCAACCAATGGACCTGGGGTGATCATTTAATGCAAAAGGGATCAAAGGAATTGCTTAGCCCAAAGCTAGCGTTTTGTCATTCATGAATCGGTGTAAAATCGTTACTTAATTTAACCAAATCTTTCACTCAAATTTTTTTCTTACCGATATTTTCTTCTGGAAGTGCATACGCTGTTTTGATATGTTGCTCTGTTCTCGTAAAAAGGGCTAACCTCGCGATCTTAGATCGCCGCTACATGTGATGTTTTCATATTATCAGTAAGTGCTGTGTAATTTACAACTTTGTGTTTTTCATTAAAGCAATCCGCACCAGCAAAACATTGATTTTTCAATCCGTTGTCGGCATCCGGTCCACTCCATCGACATTGACGGCATAAAATATTTTCTGTGGTACATATGGAAACATGACCTTCTGTGCAGCATCACCCCACTCTTGTGATATAAACTCAATGCAAATTATTACAAGATTGACCAGTCACACAAAAATTCCTCCTGTTATCAAATTATTCTTCATCGCAAACTGTCACAATATTTATCTGATGAGTAATGTCACTCAGAATCACACATGGAAAATGAAAAAATAATGATCCTGCAGTGATGTCTGCTAAACAGTGTATGCACTGCTTTCCACATGTGAAACCCGGTGATTTATCGTTTATAACTATTTTCATATTTCCTCACCGGTAAAATGCTCAGTGTCCGAACATCAACATCACCGCCTGCTTTAAAACAGACAAACACATCTTTCTGTTTCGCTTATAAAACCACCGTCCTATAAACATCCATCTTCGTCAAACGGCAAAATTATCAACTTTGCTACTGAATTCCTTCCTTAAAATATGATTATGTGTCAATAAGGTACTGTCGAACGATCTGTGTTTAATGATTGAGGGTCAATTTTGTCAATGATTGCCTCTACTCTCCATTACTGTATTTAATAGTTGTCTTTCTCTGGCTGATGTCGCGCAAAAATAATCTCTTTGATGTTTTTTGATTATAAGTGTGTTTATGTAGTTTCCACACACTAACATCACCTTCTTGGTGCTGATCATGGAACTACTTCTTTGATCAGCACATACATTCTTGCTAAAAAATAAATCGTAAGATTCAAGCAACTAATTGGTTATTATTCCCAAATATCTCATTATCCCAATACGTTGGCCCGTCTATTACTATTTTTGATAACTCGATAGCATTTGGGGTGTTTATGTGATAACACCAAGATACAGAATACTATGTTGATCCTGGTGTTCGATTCGAATTTTCTACGAACAATTTTACAAAAAACTATTGCGGAAAATAGCAACTTCATTCTAGAGGATCATAATGTCTCCAATCGAAATTTTTATATTAGTGCTTCATTTGCCTTTCAGAACTTTTGTATAATGTTTAATGGTAAAAAAATTTTAACTTTCGAAAGAAAGAAAGTGAGAATTGTGCATGAACATCACGTTTTCAATATCTAAAGCAGATATGGTGATATGGGACAAGAACTTGTCCATCCATGAGAAAAAAGGAGGCTAACTGTCAAATCATTCGTCAAGATGAGAGATATCTGAAATAGAATACTAAAACAACTTCCTGCAAGCCATATTATGCCTTCAATGGCAGCATTTTGATCAGACTTGGTTTTCATCGCGGAACCACCATCCATGTCGCTGTGATAAAGCAGTCTCATAAATTGCGAGTCACTACGGTATGTGAGGATTGATATATTATGGTACTTGTTATTTGTAGGCATCGTAAACTATTCTTGGCAACAACTATTTTTTGTTTGGGTGATGTTGCATGTGCAAAGACAAATGAACAGTCTGTTGCAAAAACAATGGCCATATGTGCAAAGATACGTACTTTAAACGTGCAGATATTCGATTGATGTGAGTAATTCTGTGAATTATGGCATTGTTAATCGCATAAAAATCGATAGTTGTGCTGGGTGTTAGAATCGTAATCTGAGCGTGTAACCGACAAAAAAACATTTGTCAGAACTATATAGCTGTTGATAGCATTTACTGGTAAAATGGTCTTGAGGAATGATACTAGCGCATCAAGTCAGACAAGGTTTTGCCTTTATTTTTATATTTTCCCACAATGATCGGATAGCTGTTATATCTATTGATAAATAGTGAAAAAAATGAAAAAATTGGTGTAATGTGTAGTTTTCTGCAGGAAGAATAATTTAGATGGATTGAGATAGCAGTGCCACACCTATTAATAAAAATAACAGGCGTATGCAACTTGTTTCAGTACAGCTTTCCATCTCTTTATCACCACCAGACTTTTGCTGAAGGATATGAAAAAATTATTCTGCTACTGTCTAAAGCGGAATAAAATATTCCGCTAATCACAAACAAACACTGGTATTATCATCACTTCATGTCGACACCAAATGAGATATTCTTTTAAAGCAGGACAAAACAGTAAAAATGCGATTAATGGAAGTGATTAGCGACTCGTCAGAGGAAATGGTGCGATCTCTGCTATTTACACCAAGTGTCAATTCATTTTGTCATGATTCTAGAAATCAAGCTGACAGAAACAACCAAATTTAAGCCAGGGCATCAATCAAAAGCAAACGGTAACCATGATGGGCTCATCCACCAAAATCTTAAACCAGATGATCTGTGGTATTGATGCTCATTCCTGATTAAAATTATGAGCTATGTGTTGTTCGTGGTATTTCCTTTTAAATCAATTGTATTTGAACCTCCATATAATCTCAAAATTACGTTATAAATGACAAACTCCATAAACCGATTCAAATGGCAATTCTGCATGCCATATCAGAGTGTAATCTGGTAGAATATCCTGTTATACATCGTTATATCGTGTTTTAGAAAGCTCGGTGCCTTATTTCACTGTAAAGATGGTAACTCGTTATCATACGTGGTATTACACGCACAACTACCAGGTATTTTCTGCAGAAATGGACTGGTGTCAACATCCCATCTAAATATTGAAGTACTTGTCGCCATTGCTGTCCCACTCCACCCAATCTCCCCAAATCACACTGTAAATGTGCCAACATACGGACTTTCCACAAGAACAAAAATAAATGTCATCATGCACTACGACTTTGAAATGTTCATCCACAACGTACAGCGAAATGCCGCAGTACACTATCGTTTTTACCTTCGAATTTATAGCGCGCTGCATATCTGACATGCCTATGGTCAGGATGGCGTATGAAAGCGTAATTTTTTTGTTCTTCGTGAATGCTAGCATTTGATCGAAGGGCTGTCCGAAGTGGGGTGAGTGTAATGGTGATGAGTGGAGTAGCAGTGTGCACGGCGATTTACAGCTAACATCTCAGATAAACAGAGTACACACGTTAGCGGAACAGAACATAGCATAAATTTCTCAGATTTGAAGATTTTTGATTGCGTGTGCTTTTCATCAAAAGCGGTTCGTTGGTTACCCCACACATAGCGTTAAATTTGTTTGTACAACAACACCTAAATACAGGCTAGGACATGGTTACAGGCAGTAGATCGATTCATAAAATACTTTAATACGTTTAAGGTACCAAATGGCACACCTCATGGCTACACGACGTGATCACTGGCAAATGCTAAACCGTAACGTGACAAAGCAGCTAAGCTTTAGATGAGTAAAAAACATTTTACTATTTATGAAATGCCACTTTCATGTCGGCACTAAGCGGAAGATCATCTTGCAATGGCAATAATTGCTGCAGGCAAGATCGTACCACTCGGACGTAACAACTCGAATGGTCAGGTGGGCGGACTAACACGTGCCATTTTTGGTGTTTATGTCGTTAATTCTTCCATGTAAGGGGAGGAATGATTTATACATGCCCAGTAAACGTAGGTGAACATGGGTCACAATGCGCAGAGACGAACGGTAATAGCAGATTCAAGGCCCCATGTGGCCTGTAAATGTTGTGCACATGGTGTTGAGCGAGTTTAGTTAAAGTACGTTTGGTGTAAATTACATAGCCTCTTTGCGTTATGTGTAGAGTCAGAGCAGGCAACCAGAGATAAGAAGTACAAATTCATTGCGATAGGTTTTAAACGGCAGCGTATACTATGGGAGCTAAACCTTGGATCCGTTAAAAACGAGCCCTGAACAAGGAAGACAGCAATTATTAGCGCCAGCATTCCCTCAGCAAGACCACGCTGGTTGAGTACAACCCTAACACAAGGCTGTATGCGGAAAATGTAAAAAAACATTTGGATCAACGGCTAAAAGCTACGGCTGGAGCAGGCCAAGAAAAATATTTGACAAGATATCTAAATAATGTTATTTAAGACATCTATTAACAGCAATTCACCATTGATATGAGCACCTTATAAATCCGTATATGCCTCGTTAAATCGCTTATATATGCGTACACCTGTACACGATGAAAATAGCGGGTAACTTCTTTGATTTGCTGTTGAGGACCTTCCTTTCCTGTCACCTGCACTTCCTCTAAAAATTTTGACAGCTTTTACTACAACACGCCCTCAATCATGCAACGCTCGGTTGCACGAAGTGCCAGCACAAATAAAAAATGCAGCAACTCTGCTCACCACGAGCACACCTCCTAAAAAGATTGAGAATGGCCATCACATGGTGCAGTAATCGGGAAGTCGTTCTCTGATTTTGCACGTTCTATCTGTGAACGAATCTTTGCCAAGCACGATAAAATCCTTGGTTGCTGGGCCCAGCCGTTGAATACAAATCTGCACATCGCAGGTCCTCTACCCTGTCCTGCAGCCACCAATAAATCACTCATCGCCTTTAGAACATTTTTTGTACGCATCTGCCTTTAATTCCACGTTCTGTCCGCTCTAACCAGAATTGCACACGTACGTTCCCTTGCATTCGTCCTATGGCATCAGATCGATCCCTCAACCAGCTGGTCCATCTCTCTTCCCCTCCATGCACCTTCTCTATTTGTTCCTCACTCCCGCTCTGACAGTCTATTTCTGAATCTACTCCCATCTTGCACCCCCACTCTTCCCAGTCACACGCTCCTTATCCTTTCCATTCTGTACAGGCACACGTACTCGTTCTCCCTAATAATCCTTCTGGGCACGTACCCCACGTACACCTCGTACCCCATCATGTCATACACCATTCGAAGCGCACTCCTGTCCATCCGCCTGATGCGCCCGTACTTCATCACCACATACACCGTGTCATACTCATTCCGTTCCACAATGCGCTTCGTCACCGTCAGTGCATCCTCTGTCCGTTTGTTTATACGCACCAGAAGGTGTTTGTTTCTCTTGCACGTTCTTGTACGTATTTTCAGGTTCCTGTCTCTTATGATGTATGAGGCGGTGGCCTGGTGCCCTGCAAGTTCGGTGGTCAGCCCCGTTCCTTCGTCGCATGTCTCTCCTGTCCCTGTGCTCTTTCGATCCGTGTTGTTATTCGTCATTTCTTCCCGCTGTGCAAACGAACAGAGGGGGCAGAAGAAAAATAATAAAATTGGCTTTGCGGTGAAAATGGTGCCTTGGATCGCAGCCTGCCCATCCTGCAGATAACATGCGAAATAACGAAAATATGGCGGTGCTAGGTTGATTGCTGTTTTGCACCGTGCTCGTCATCACGAACTCATCCTCTGTTTTTCCTTTACAGGAAAAAGTGCGCTGTGATCGCACAAATAAAGAAAGGTGGTGCTGAGGAATCATCTCCCGTGAGGAGAGAGGCAATGCGTGACATGTGAAAACGTATTTTGAGTTGCGCTGCGAGCAAAGGCAACCAACAAATTGCTCAGCACCCGATCCCTGCAGTCGTCTGATTTTAAGGCGTTCACTCCCCAAGCACCCGTTGGTGTGGCACGGTGCCGTTTTGGCAGTGTCTGTCCTGCCGGCTGTTATGTCCTGCTTGAGTGCGGCATCACCGAACTAACATCACACGCCGAGACCCGCGCTGTGCAACTCGCATCTCGGCAATGTTTCATCGATGCGCTGTCCATCCGTTCCAAGCGAATGGCAGCACATCCGCCCCGTGCACCAGCTGCCCGTAAACCTTCCAAATACGTCATTCCCACCGGATCACTGTCAACACGTCCGATCAACTACGGAGGCATGCCAAACAAATTTAATTTAAGCGCATCTCATCCACGAACCTGACACGTTCCGTAGCACCAAACCATCCATTCATCCTGCCTACACGCTTTCAGCTCATCGGATGTTCCCTTCGTGCTTGCACTGCACGACCTGTCACTTCCATTTTTTGGTGAGAATCACCGACCAAGTTAAAAAGAAAGAAAACCACCGACCGGCACATCCCGTGCTACCGGTTGGTGTGCACACTGCCCGTGCCAGCAACACATTCCATGAACATGTGCTGAGGTCATGGACAGCCTGCAACTGCACTCTAAAACAAATCAAATCTACTTTTCCGGTGTGTGTCCTTTCCTAAATCGCTACACCATTTTTTTGCGTTTTCATCCGCAAATGCACCGTTCTCAGCTCTAAAAATACATTTCTATGTTTTGGTGCACCTATCAAATCTAATTTTGTCCTAAACAGGCAAAAATCTTGCTAAGCGCATTTTCCATTCTTTTCAACGCCTGCCTTGCCATCCCCACGGCCTACGATCCCATGCATTTATTTCCGCGTAATGGCAGGTGCTCCGTGTGCGTGCCAAGTGATGATCTGCCACAATCTAACAGGTCATCACCGGTCAACCTCTCAAAACTTGGTTGACACCTTCCGTTTTTCATCCGTGCCGTGTGCGGTCCCCATGCTGCTGTTCTTCCAAGCGCTGCTTGCACTCCCCGCCAAGAAGCACACAGGCCCGCCGAGCAACCGAATGCTCAGCAACTACAAGAGCATGCTTTTGGTTGTTGAGCAGAGAGAAAAGTTAAAACAAATCGATAGGATAAACAGCGGGCCTGCCGAGCACAGGCGAACCGGTTATTACAGAATGGCAATGAGCAGGAACGAATTCATAGACCTAATTATCCGATGGATGGTCCTGGGCGTAAGCGGATGTATCGTCTTGGTCGTGCTTAAGATATTGCTATACGTGCTGTTCGGTGGTTAAAGCCGTGTTATTCTTTCTCGTTTTTAGCTCGTGTTACCGGAACAGGTAATCAATTTATTTATCAGTGCTATTTCTACGAGGTGCACACCGCTCACGTGCTAAATAAATGATTTGCATTGCTTTTTCCTCCAAAGCGCCCTTCAACGAATTCTACCTCACAGCATTTCCACGTCTTGCCTTCTCCCTGTCATAAGCTGTGAACAACTCTGCAGAGCATCCACGAATTAAACGTGCACTGCCAGCTACGGTACACCTAACGAATTCGTTGGATGGAATGGCCGTTTCGTTCCTGTTCTACGAGCACAAATGAAAAATTCAAATACTCCACTTACAAAATTGGTGTTTTGCAAAATTTCCTATCCTTCAATAATTTCCTATTCCTCAATAATTTCCTATCCTTCAATAATTTCCTATTCCTCAATAATTTCCTATTCCTCAATAATTTCCTATTCCTCAATAATTTGGTTCCATCGAACAGCACCAAAAACACCAACATCGTACTTTTCCCATACAGAACATGCTGAAATCACAATTCAACGTAAAAAATGAGCGTGTTATACGATTTAAATGTTTCTGCAGGCAGCGAAAAGAATATTAAAGCTTAATTGGTTGTTATTTAATGGAATTCTGTTCGAACATCAGACGTATTCTAGCCTGGTGGCTGGTGCTATGACATGTTCAGCACTGTTCTTAGCGCCAAAAACAGCTCAATAACAGTCTCAGAGCTCAAACTTTTAATTAACGTACTTGATTGCTTCACCGCCGTAATACTTCACCAAGACATCAGGCACTTTAATGCCCTCCTCGTCCTGGTAGTTCTCCACTAAACAGCACAATGTTCGCTGCACAGCACATAACGTGGCATTAAGCATGTGACAGTATAATTTCTTGTCATTCTCCTTGGTGATGCCGTACCTAACCTCGAGGTCTCGCGCTTGGTAATCCGTACAATTCGAACAGGACACCAATTCCCTGTACCTTTTGGAGTGGGGAAAGTACGCCTCCAAATCGTATTTAAGACACGCACTATCGTTCATTTCGCCCGAAACAATGGACACCACCCGGTAATCTAGGCCAAGCGACTGATAAAACTGCTCACTTATCGCAAGCATTGACTGGTGCACTTCCTCGCTCTCACCGGGTGCACAAACCACGAACTGCTCGACTTTCTCAAACTGATGCACCCTGAAAATACCTTTGTTGTCTTTACCGGCAGCTCCTGCCTCTTTCCTAAAGCAAAGGCTCTGCCCACATAGTTTTTTGGGCAGCTGCTCGGGAAGGAGGCGCTCATTCATGTAAAGACCCGTCAACGGCTGCTCAGAGGTAGCAATAAGGTATTGATCATCTGCGGAATATAGCTGTTCATCAAATTCACTCAGTTGTGCCGTTTTGCTCATTACATCTTTGTTCAAAAGGACAGGTGTTTGCACCAGCATGTAGCCCTTGCTGCGTAGAAAGTCGATCGAATAGCGCACTAACGCATTTTCGAGAAGCGCTAGCTCCTCAAAAAGGAAGTATCCTCTATGCCCACTCACTTTGCTGCCCCTTTTCATGTCAACACATCCCAACCGCTCCATTACATCGTAGTACGCCAATTTACCATTCCTTTTATTTCCACTATCATATTTGGATATCACAGGGTTATGCTCCTCATCCTTGCTCACAAAAACGTCCTTGTGTAGAACATTGCCGATGTTCTTCAGGATTTTCCTCAGTTCTTCGTCCATCTCCTTTATCCTTACTTCTAATACAGCCTTTCTTGTTTTCAGTGTCGCAATACTCTCTTTTAGCGCCTCACTATCACTAGATGGCGGGCATGTCTCCTCAGTTGTGTTTTGCTCGTCCATGCATACCTTGCTGTGTTCATTAATGTTCACTTTTTCTATCCCGACTCCAATGCTTTCTCCTACCTTCCTTAAGCTCTCCTTTTCCTTTTTCATTCTCTTTTTCATCTCGTTGCATGCCTCATTCATTCCCTTCGCGATCTTCTCCTTTTCGTACATCATTTTGATTTTCAGTTGATCCAATTCATATGCCCTAATCACATTTTCTGGATCCTTAAATCTGTTTTTTTCTGATTCGTACACCTCCCTCCTTGTCTTCTCGTCTCGCAGCAGCTTAACGTCAATCATTTCCTATGGGATGCATTTTTTTCTCCATTTAATGACATGTGCGATGATACAGCTCTGTACTCACAGCGCAATGCGACCGCGCGATTTAGAGATCTGCTCTTCATCTTTGACCGACTAAATTTCCTCAAGCAAGGTACGCTTCACTCCAGTACATCGCATTCTTTCACAAATTATTTTACGTCAGGCCGAGCGGAAGAACTCTTTGAGATTAAGGTTTAAGTGTCTGTCCACAGAACAGAAATTCGTGTCACGTACTACAATTACATCACAATTCACCCACATTGCCTAGTTAGTTACACCAAACGTAACTAAAGATCAACGTAGAATTCTCATGGCGAACCAAAGCAGCTATAAATGTGTAACCGTCAAATCATTCGGAATAGCGCTCTAATGCCCTTTTACACTCGTCAATAAATAATAACGGCTCATCTCATCGACGAATATTCCTTGTGAAATAAAGCAAAATTTTTCCGTTTTAAATTTAAATGCAAATCGGTATTTTCCTGTACTTGTGTTAAAAACCACTTTGCCATCAGCTTTTACATAAGTGGTGAGGTAAACGCAAGTTTACAGTTTACGAGCTATTTCATAATCAGGTTTTAGCCTAAAAAATGATTAGCTTATTCGCATTACCATTGTTTATTCCCATAAAATGGTTCATTACACTTCCCTTTCCCCTTTTCCGTTTATGCCTCTTTTCCTTTTCATAGTTTTAGCTGAGATAAGTTCTTTCTGTGCAAACGTTTGTGATGTCTTATACAGCCCTGTTCGGGACTCCTGAGTAAACTGTAGTCTCTAGCTGTGTTAGATGTGCTCGTTGCAACATTGCATTTTACGCAGCATTTTGTACTTCAATAATTAAATAACTTTTTCATGTACAGCATGGTCATAGAACAGTACTCTCAGTTCAAACACATCCCCACAATGCCCGAAAACAATCACAAATTATTGAATGTACTGAACTGTTGGCAATGTGACCCATCTAACAGAGCCTTCGTGGTTGTGAAGCGATAATCAGACGGCCTTGGAAAAAAGTCAACAGACCTTATTCAAGACTACCACATATTTAGTATTCAGAAGATTGTGCGTAGCATTCTAACAGTTCTTTGATTGCCATTGTAATAGGCCATTCTGGTGATTCGCAACATGCGATCCAATGCTTGTTCTGATGGCAGGAACGGTTGGTATAAACACTGAATTAACCAATGAATGAGGTGTGCACATTCTACATTGCTTAATAACTGGTGTAGAACTGTGATCTTACTGACCTGTTGTTTATGGTTTGATCCGCTTGTTGCAACGATTGGATCAGAGTACTAAATTAGAGCTAATAAATTCCTATTTCGTAGAATATAGAATTTGTGTAAACTGTGATCATCATGGGATTTGAATAGGCATGTAAATAGCTTACGCATGCATACATTGTTCATAATAGGTAGCTTATCGACTCACTCGCATTAAGATTGTTGATATGGATGACAACTGTGTTTTAGAGACTGATTTGGATTATCTTAATTCATGCTTTTATATTATTTTATAGAAGATTGTTACATGGTTCTAGAACATATGTATAAAAAAATATAAAAGCATGAAATATGCTGGAGATGATGGAGGTATTCGTGGCTTTTTGCCATATCATGGTAATAATTTGTAAACCTGCAAACGAAGTGGATGATAGAGCATATAAGAATTATGAACTTAAAGAAACATTTAGAACATGGAAAGGTAGAAGTACGCAAGAGAATGCATCAACGGACACTGGGAATATTTTGGTGGATGGGCCGCTGAACAGGTGTAATAACAACGAAAATGACACTGGGAATATTTTGGTGGATGGGCCGCTGAACAGGTGTAATGACAACGAAAATGACACTGCAAGAAGGCCTGCTTTTGATATAAACAAAATTAGTCATGTGGGCGGAACGATGAACAGAAATAACCCAGAAAGCGATACGAAGAAAATGTGGAGAAGTTCTTGCGATGAGTGCAACCCGGCCGATATGCAACGTTACAAAACAAGTTTAAGAGATCGGCGTTATTGGCATGATGTGATGTATTACAGCGCTGTTCAGTCCAACACAGGGAGCAATTTCAACCAAAAGGGTTTTTTATCGAATACTCGTGGCATATTTGTTGATTTTATCGCTGGCATTGCAAAGGAATATACCACAATCCTCAACGACAAAATACACGAATTAATGAGCGGACAAAATAGTTTTCATGAATTAACCGATGAACTTGTAGAGAAAACCGACCGAATCGTAGAAGATGAAAATTTAAGGCTGATGGACAGCATGGAAAAAGTTTTTAATGAGGCAGCAAATCAAATGATGAAGCTTGCGACAAGGGCAGCAGAAAATGAACACAAGCGAATTGAAAGTACATTAGAAGCTGATTTAAGGAAGCGTTGTGACCATATAAGAAAAATTCTTGATTCAGCTGAAACACAAATAGTTTTACTGGCAAAGAATTATTCGTTGTCCAATGTTGCTGACATAACGAAACGAATACAACAAAACAATGCGAGTATTTTTAACTTAATTAGCCGAAGAATTTTTGAAGGTGTTTTATCCAAAGAACGCACCAAAGTTACGGGTAGTTATAGACAGGAAAGCACGCCACATACTTCTCATAAAGAAAATGACTGTAAAAACGATGCTGCCAAAGAAAACTCCAATTTTGAGCAAGATAATTGCGACGAAGCTCTTTTTTTTTCAGTTACAAATATTTTGTTTTCAACGAAGAATAAAATCGATGAAGTAAACGCAGAGTTCAGGAATAAAGAATTGGTGGAAATAAGAAACATGGTTTTAACACACAATCAAATGCTAATCGATGAGTTGATTGCAGTGTTAGATTTAAAACTGCTAAGTATTGAGCAACTACTTAACAAGGCATTTACCAACGTGATCAGGACCATCAATCGTACGATATTCGGCGAGAGAACGATTTAATCTTGCAAATGAACAATCTCTACGGCATCTCTTAAGCCACATACCAATCATTCCTACTTATCAACATTAATTTAAAGATCCTTCCTAAATAACAATAACAAATTTACCTACTACTCTAATTAAATAAATAACGCTCATACAACAACCATGGCTTTAATGCCCACCATTTAACACATCACATCCCATGCATCCTATAAATAACGCTCATACAACAACCATGGCTTTAATGCCCACCATTTAACACATCACATCCCATGCATCCTATAAATAACGTAGATACTAACCAAAAATATGACCATAATCAACATCGCTATTCCTATAACTCTTTTCTTCCTAAATATCCTGTTGCTCAACTCATCAGCAGTCTTTAGCAACCCGTTCGTGATCCTATTCTTACTTTCTATGCTCTCTAGCTTTTCTCTTTGATTCTTTAGTTCATACATAATGTCTCTCGCATCTGTGTTGGCCAAATCTGTCATTTCTATCACTTCATCTAATGGTTTTAGCTTAACTTGTGGCATGCTGGCTGGTACTTTCCTATTTTTATTCGATAACTTAAAACCTTCGTGTTTTGTAAAAATGATGGACGAGAAATACCGGAAGATAGTCGTTGAGATACTTTCATACCTGCAGCACACTCCTTTCCTGTACTGTAGCACCCGGTACCACACCTTTGAAGAGAGCGGCAAACACCAAAACCAACAAAGAACGGCCCAAGCTCACTTCAACATGCACAGGTACTCCAACAGACGAAACGTACGGGTAAAACAACAGAAATGCTGTTCAACCGAAATAGTGGCACAGTACCACCCAAGGAAGTTGCTGTGTGCAGTGCACCCGCTAAACCTCTCAAGAGCAGAAAGATCGATTAAAGTGACCAATCGTAATAGACCGTCTAATTTAGGAGCACGCCCAGGGCACAGCAACACCTCGCGCTAAGGAATTAACTGCTTGTGCAGCATCAAATGGACCATACCACTACGCTAAGGACAATAAATACGATGCATAGCATGCAAACATTCTTTAATGATTTACCTGTTGCAGAACAATTCATTTCTTGTATTCATTGTATTCTCGTGTATCCATGATACTTTCCATAATCTCTTCAGCGCTCATACTGTCCTTGTATGTCTCTTCGAGCAGCTGCACGATTTCCTTTGGTAAACGGTCTTCCATGTTTTGGTCCTACGTTTGGAGGGTCAAAAAATACCGGTAAAACCGGTTTACACGAAACGTGCATGAAAGTACCAAAAGAAATCGTTGCAGGGTAAAATGCGTAGTATCAACAATTGATGATGTTTGTTGCGGCAAGAAATGCTTTGCTTAAACCTGACAAGCAGAGATAACTTTGATTAAGCCGATCATTACTTTGGTTGCACCTCGTGACCGCATAATTCCTCAAAATAAACAAATTTGAATTCAACAAACCGTTCACCGTGGCACAAACGGCCCTTCTACAGCTTTGCACCGATACTTCATCAATTTTGGTAAAGGGCGCGGAACGAAACTATGGCGATCAAAATCGATGCATACCGGTTCACAACCCATGGACAGAACCAAGAACACTGAAAGTTTCCCATTAAATCAAACATTCCGTCTTTTTCTTGGAAAGAAATTTACACACAATTCACCAGCCCCGTAGTAAAGAATTGCGCATTATTTCTGCAATTCGTTAGATCGCCTTCTACCAATGCTAAATATTAATTCCGTACCTCCTCGGATTAAACTCCCCGTCAGGTCATCGTTTTACTGCCTCCTCATAAAAACAATTCACCTAACCTTCGTTAAATTCATCAATTTACAACTTGCCCCTCAAAAATGAACACCAAGGTTCTCTTCTACGTCCCCAACATCGTAAATTATTTCCGCCTGCTCCTCGTAATATCAAGCATATACCTGCACGAAGATCCGTTCCTCCTGGTTTACACCATTTCATCATCTATCGATCTGATAGATGGCACGATAGCACGTTCACTCAACCAGACGAGCAAGTTGGGCGCATGTCTGGATATGTTCACCGACAGGCTTACGACCACTATCATAGTGTGCAAGATATTGGAGAGAAAACGGTCAAGGAGCCTGATATTCCTGCTGTTCATCGATCTGCTCTCACATATGTTGCTCTTTACCTCATCGATGGCCGAGAACGTATCGCACAAGGAGCCTTTCCTGGGCATTCTTAAGGTGTACTACCAGAAGATTGTGCTGATATTGCTGTGCGTGGGAACGGAGGTGTACTACGTTGTGAAGTACTTGGATACGTACAAAAAGGTGAACAGGAAGGTAATTGTTCTGTTCTATACGTTCTTGATTGCTAAGAGCTTCTTCCATTTCATGCAGCTGTTTGAGGGGCTGTGCAGATTGAGCGATTTGGATGGTAAGAAGGATTAAAGGAAGCATTGTGTGCAGATTCGTTTTGCGTGGTGCTGCACGCGTATTCATCGCGTAGCTTGCCCATATTACGTGTTTGATCCGTGAACAATGACCGATTCGTAGTTACTGCCGATCGGCCGTGACAATGCCGCTCAAGCACACAGCAACCCCATAAACATCCAAAACACGTAGAACAACCCACGCTAAAATGCGCAACTCCCACAGCAACCCCATAAACATCCAAAACACGTAGAACAACCCACGCTAAAATGTGCAACTCCCACAGCAACTCCATAAACATCCAAAACATGTAGAACAACCCACGCACGTTCAAATATCAAACACATTTTTTTATTTTTTCTCTACCCTCTTCAAGCTCTCCTTTCTCGCCAACGCCGTCACCGTGTTGCAGTACTTCTCATAATCATCTTTAAACATCTTACTCGCATCAACATTGGCAGGTGATACAATGTTGGGCTCGTTGAGAATGGAAATCACACCCAAAACAATCGTGCGTATGCCGTGCACAGGTGTCCATTTCTCATCTGGCGATTCGTATGCACTGGGATCATCATCAGCAACATGCAACGTGCTGATGCACACCTTGCCGTCCGAGTAGATGTTGGGATGGAACATTTTGGAGACAAAACGCATTTTTGGCGGTGTAATGGGATAATCGGACGAGAACTCGATGGCCGCGTGCAGGACGGTGCCCTCGTAAAGAGAACCTTCCGATCCGTTTATGTAAATGTCCCAGGTGCTGTAGTCCTTGAGACCCTCCGACTGTAGCTGCGGCTCGGCCAAGAAACCGCATTCTGGTGCATCAGACACCAAATTTTTCTCCTCTGCTTTTAGTCTATTCAGGGCGGGTATGCTAAGTGAGCGCTTTGCCATCCTTTTCTGGGGGATAAAAAAATGTAAATTTTTATGATGACACGACTGATTTGCGTTTATGATGCGGAGAGGGCAAAATAAACGGGTAATGGACGGGATCAGATACGCTAATAAACACGCCCCTGGTGCACAGTGCAAAAGCACATAAATTCATTGTTTATTTATATTACGATGAGCACGGTAAATAAATAATAAACCACAGAATACTTCACTTCTTTTCATCCCGCATCGCAACAGCCATAACATTCTATCTTGCACAAATACGTGTGTATGTTACGGAACGGAGCAGTTTATGCCCGATCGGTACTTCAACAACTGCCAAGAAAGTATATTTGCAAATAAAGCATGGTACAATACCTCAAGTAACACTTCATACTTCTTGAACGGTACTTCTCTCATCAGCACACTTACACCAGATGTAGCGCGGCTCTCACCGCACTGATTGTGTAACGTGGACAGGTAATAAACGGTACTTGCACAACAAGGCTGCTAATCGCATGCATTGCTTTGTTGCATGTGTCTACCCCCATTGTATAAATAAACCGTTACGATCGCTCCTTAACACTTCGTTGCACTACGCACAGCTGCACACCCCACTGTGATTACATACTCGCTTAAGATACATGCTTGATGCTCCTCTCTCATCACCCCTCCGCACGCTTTTCTGCAGAATATTTTATTTTCCCATGCATTACGATCCACTCCCGTTGAAGGTACCTCTCCCGTACGACCTCTACATAAGCTATTTTTATTTTGAAGCCCCCATTGTTGGTCTACATCCTCCACATTTCTAGCCTCTCACCGCTAACGACCAAGGATCATTTACAGCAGCTGTTACCCTACAAATCAATCACCAGCATTAAGATAATGCAAAGAAAGGGCAGATCACGGTGCTACGGGTTTATTGAGCTGATGAACGGTGACGAATTTGTAGAAATTATTGAGAAATTTAATGGAAGGAGGGTTAATGGAAAGCCGTTGAAGATTAGGAAAGGGAGGAACAGTCCTTTAAGGATTGATTGACATGGTCTAAAACGTAAATAGCACCGGTTATTACGGCTATGTTCCCTTGCGACAGATTAAATAGAACTATCTTTTCGATGAGCGAGCGTAATTTGTTGGTTTAGCATGGCACTCGCACCGTTTGAGTGAATGCCACCATGATTGGCATATATCGTATGATGTTTGTGTTTCTTGGCGTTATTAATCTTACCGTGGTGATTAAACTGTTTGTATTGCACATCGTGTCTCGTATTTTCTTTAAATTTGTGTTATTCCCTTCGGCTATCGCAGATAAGCACGCTTGCTGTAGCACTTTCGGAACAGTGCACGCGGGCAAATCATGAAACAAATGCACTTCGATACTTCTGTCCTTGTTTTAGGTTGCTTCAACAGAATCAAGCCTGAATCATGCTATCCCTACCCAACATAACTTTCACTAAACGTATCTTCCTGATTGACCTGCCCGTACATCTTTTCATTCCCAATTCTGACCACAACTCGTACACCCGGACAGCACCACTCCATTTCGTTGTACTCCTCAGTCACATGCATTGTCTATTCCACCGCCCGTAATAGCATACATTGCCTCATTCTCGGGGAGTTCTGGCGAGTCATAAATCTTAGCTATCCTTGTTTCGCCTTTTCCCTTTCTCAGATAAATACGCGTTGTCGATGCATGTGCAAGCACATGCCCACCGATGGGCTTTTTAGGATCCGCAACGAAAGTAAGCGTAGCTGATGGATCGGACATCATTTGATTGGTGATAAGCACTGCAATGTTGTACTCCTCGGCCATTCTCAGCAGTCTTGAAAGAAAAATGTTCAATTTCTGCTGTCTTTCGCCGAGCTCGCCTCGGCCTATGAAATCGGTGCGGAACAGTGCAATCACAGAGTCGATTACAAGCAATCGGTAGGTGGTATCTTCGCTAAAACGTGCACTGAGCGTGTTCAAAAGATCAACCTGATGGTCTGAGTTGTATGCACGCGCACATATCACATTTTGTAATGCTCTTTCCTGATCAATGTCAAACCTTGTTGCAATTTCTCTGAGCCTTTCGGGTCTAAACGTTCCCTCTGTGTCGATGTAGGCCACCTTGCTATTTTCATGCAACTGTGCGGTTATGCACAGTGTAAGGCATATCTGCGTCTTCCCGGTCCGGAACTCTCCAAATATCTCGGTCACACTCATCGTTTGCACACCGCCGTTCAAGAGGGTGTCAAGATCGCTGCTGCCTGTTGCGATGCGCACGACCTGCTCCCGCTTGGCCGCATATTCAGTTGCAGTCGTAAAGTCCATTCGAACCGCCTTGCCCGCCACCTCCTTCAGCCTGTCTATTTTTAGCTCGCTCAATCCCTTTATTTTGGAAAGATGGCGCTTTGTTACCATTGACAGACCCTTGATGGTGCATATGCCGTACTGTTTAAGTTTGAGTATGTCTGGCATGGTTATGCCATGGTTTTGTAGCTCCTCTATTGGAAGGATCTCATCGGTGCTCTCGCTCAGCTGCACCTGGTCTGTTTCTATCATGCATAAAAATACTGGCACGTATTTATACTTTTAATTTTTATGCAACGCATGATCTGGTAAGACGATGCATAAAAAGCAGGTAATTGGCTGGTGAGTATTTATTAATTAAATATGGTTTGTTTTAAACCAAATTTGCTTCACCTTTCTATTTTTGTACAAAAACTATGTTAATGCGTATTTAGCGTTTTTTTACGTGTAAGAGAAGAGGATTAGTG
>NW_007360670.1:0-22902 GCF_000192795.1 Vavraia culicis subsp. floridensis | reverse complement strand
CGGAGAAAGTTCTCAAAGCAACACTTTCATATATCCTGGTATGGAATTAGTCGGCCATCCTACACAGTTGACCACGTGTAGCGATGAATCACGAGAACATGCACAACATGATTGTGAAAGTGCGGGAACGAGCAGCTCAAGAAAACGCAAGAGAGTGAGCGGACAATCGAATGAAGATCACTCAAATAAGCTTGAAAAGTTGCAAAATGTCATTTTTAAAGTGATAAATAAGAGAGAATGTTTTGCACAAGAATATAATCAAAAAACAAAGAATAACCAAGGAGATTTGGAGTTGTCCAGGTATTTTGATAATCTAAAAGAAATGTTGGTTAAGTTTACAGATGATACACACAAAAATAAGGGAAAGATAGTTAATACGAGAATAGATAATTACGGTAGTTTGTCACTAATTTCCGAATATATTACGTTTAGAACAAACATATTTGTTCAGATGAAAAGATTTTCAGTGTCAATTGAAAGATTAAGTTCCGATAAAGTGGCTGTTTGCTGTGGGGGTGTGAATAAAATTTCTGAGCTGCTGAGGCTTTACGCCAGATACAACGATGAACTTTATTCTATGCTAACAACGAATTCGAAGATAAGTGAGGCAGAGTATTTTAGTAGTGAAAGTGTGAAATGTGTAGGTTGTAGGCATTATCATCCTAATAGCTGTTTTATTATGCAAAATGTGATCGATAATTTATTTGAAAACTCATTAGAAATGCTGTACGGAAACAAAGTTATTGACAAGTGTTTGCTTTTTTCCGAGTTTACAAGCCTTTGTGGGTATTTTATACAGTTCCGCAATTATCGAAACAAAAAACTTCGTGATAAAGCGATCACGATATATATTGCCAGCAGAATTGAAAACATTGTGACATCATGCATAAAACTGAGGAATGGAGGAGATGATCAATATAAGAACAAACAGAATCTGCTGATACAGATCGATTATCGTTCCTTTGTTCGTAAATTTCTGTTTTCGCAACTTCTTAGTGTGTTCAGAGTTAAGTCAAGCGTTATTTCAAAGTACATATTTTTTTCCGAGTTGGAGTATACTTGCTCAACAGTTTGTGGTGCGAGTAATCCTGATACTGTTTGCGATACTTTTTTGGAGGGATATGAGCCTCTATTTTTTTTGCTGTCTGGTTTATTTGATAAGATTAGATTCACAAAATATAGTTCAAAAGCTACTTGGGATATAAATCTAAGCATGGAGCACTTAGATGGAAAATACATTCTTAAGGAGATTCTTCGTATCTATTCACGTCATATGAAAGAGAGATTAGGACAAAACGTGAAATGGTTGTATGGATATATTGGACGGTATCTCTCCACAAGCTATTCTGAGAGGCGAGATGAAATACTCAATAAAATTGAGGAATTGAATTATAACAACTCTGAACCTATGGCACAGCAAGTTTGTGATCTTTATAAGTGTGTTAGAGGACATCTGGAAGAGTTGATACGCCAGTAAATAACACCCAGATATGAGAATCATAAGATTAAATAGTATTTATGGATTTGTGTTGTCTAAATATTACATGTGTTTTTGTAGTAGTTTTTACATCTGATATTACGATTTATTATTATTGTGAACAGACATCAGATGATATCATCATCGCATGAGTAAAAAGACAACTCAGAAGCTGATTGTTCGGTTCTGTGAAATAGATTATTTGACCCTTCGAGAAAAATAAAAAATTTTGTTTCACGTATTTGCACTGCATGAAGAGTCTAAAGTTGTTGTACAACTCATTCTTTCTGAGATGCACTTAGTCATCATTTACAAACAATATTTTCATCCTATTTTTATTTATTCAACCCCTATCATTATTTGGTTGGCTGTTTTTATGAACACCACCACGTCTAATCAAAGTGCATGAAATAAATAACATATCAGCACTTTTAACTTTTGTTTGACTTCCTCAACATTGTAACAAATTACGATGACATTTACAATATATTTAGATTATTTACCAGAAAAAGAATAAAATACAAAGAAATGGATGTAAAAGTGAGTTTTTGGTCAATGTAACAGAACATAACATCACAATCAAATTGACAATTTGGTGAACATTTTGTATGTTCTCATCATTGACTAACATTCATTTTTCTGGAAGAAATAAAACTATAAATAAGTTGAGAAGTCGATGCATTATGTTTCCAGATTTTGACAATACGCCGACTGAAAAGTTTTTGGTGGAAAAAACACAATTGTTAAATCCTGGTGGTTTTGTCTGTGTTGTAGATAATCAGCTGATTGTCTACCGCGGCAAAGCTTTATTTATAGATCGGATCTACGAGAGTCTGCAAAATGTTCCTGTGCTCTGTGCACAGTTCTTAAAAAAGCACTTCGATATTGTGCATGTTCTAAAAAAAGTATAGGGCCAAAATAATAGTACCAGTAGCAGTAAAAAATAATCAGACAATATCTCTACACCGACATTCCATATCACTATGTGTACACGAACAGCCGATGGGTATTGCGTCAGCGGGGCGAGGACAAAGTCATTACAAGATTGTATGCGGTCAATCCAGAGGAAAAGGAGAGATTCTATCTGAGAATGCTCTTGCTCAATGTGAGAGGTGCCACGTCATTCGACGACTTAAGAAGTGCCAACAATGTTGTATATGGCACATTCGAGGAAGCAACAAGGGCAAGAAATCTTTTGCAGGATGACAGTGAATGGAAGAACGTGCTGGGCGAAGCTGCAATGACAGAGACATCTGACCACATCAGAAAGCTGTTCGCATACATCTGTGTGTTCAACAGACCGCATGATGCACTTAGGCTGTTCAACGACTATGTTGACGATATGTGCGATGACATCGTTAACGAGATATATGGTGATGTTGCCAACATGGCTGACAGCGAAGATCTGACGAACAGAACTATACTCACAACAAACAACGATGCTGCAAAGGAAATCAATGATAGGGTCCTTGACTTGATGATCGGCAACGAAGTGACATACACGAGTGCAGACTCTATTGTCACAGAGGACAATGATGTTGTTGCAAACTATCTGCTAGAGTTTTTCAACAAGCAGCAGCCTTCAGGAATGCCACCGCACAAGTTAGTTCTAAAAAGGGTGCGTTGATAATTCTATTGCGCAACCTTGATCCAGCCAATGGCCTGCTCAATGGCACACGCCCGGTGGTTGATGAACTTCACTCAAACTTCATCATAGCTACTATTGTAACCGGATCCAGGAGAGGTAGTAGGGCAGTGATACCAAGGATCGACATGGCACCGAGCGAGACACAGCTGCCGTTCATACTCAAGAGAAGACAGTTTCTTGTTCTTCTTTCGTTTGCGATGACAATCCACAAGTCACAGGGTCAGTCATTTGACAAGGTAGGTGTTTATCTGCACAGCCCAGTCTTTGTGCATGGTCAGTTGTACGTAGCTTTGTCGAGAGTGCGCTATGCAAAAGGTCTAAGGGTGTATGTTGCTAACAATGGAGACCAAGGAAAGCATGAGAATGGTAAAGTATACACAAGAAATGTTGTATACAATGAGCTATTGGAATGAAAGTGATTTATTGATTTTGTAACCACAGAACAGTTAGTAGAAAGGAATGACCTGATGTCCTAGTCACATTTAAAAGCGCAGTCTTGATATACTACCCATTCATCACCCGTTTTTGAAAAGCGAACTGGTACAGTTAGTTTCTTACAATCAAAAAGATATATGATAACTGATCAATTCCTGTAGAATAGATTTATACAATCGTTGATAAATGAAATCTTTTACCACGCATTCCTGTATGGATAAAATGATATAACCGCAATTTAGTTTACTTTTCCGAGTCTCATACAGGTAATTTATATGAGAAGAATGCAAATATACATGTTTCAAACAAAAAGTTGACCTCAACTCCTCTTTATAAGAGTGGCAAAATATGAGAAGATAGCGAGAAAAAAGAAAATAATACAATAAAGAAGAAATCAGGTCTTGACAAACAATTAGTCTTCTCTATTCCATAAATGAACTTATTGCAGCTAGTGAATGACTAGAAATACGTAATGCATTGTTTTTTTGAGAAATAAAAACTAATACTATATTTCTGAACATTATGTAGATAACTCATGAGTGAGCCTACGTAAGCGATTTATAATAGAGTAAATAAGATTGATTTAGCGATAATGGGAACAAATACTAAGCTTGATCGGGATTTTGTGCCAACTACAATACTACTGAGACAAAAAAATCTTTAATACAGCGAGATTTTACGTCAGAAGAAAGAAGTCGTTTCACCATACTTGTGTCATATTTTATTATATTATCTCCTTGAACATTTGCGCACCCGATCAAGCTACAAATACAGCAGTGGTCGAATTTTGAAGACATTTGTTATATTTTATCACATCGCGAGAGTTTAATTGCAAAAATGCTTCGCTCTCACTTCACAAGAACTATATCACCGAGGTAAAATTATTCTGAGAGTTGAGAACCGTACGGGTCATGATCAGATAAAACACCAAATTTATTTTAGAGAAGTAGTTTTTCAAATAATTTACTATCTTTTACCAATAAAAATTAATTCATATTGATTACATTATCCATTTATGTCAAGAACTTCCCACTATGGAATTATATTTGTTATATTTGAGCTTTTTTTGGAGGGAAAAAACAAAAGCGAGAATTCATTTAACAATATGAAAAAACAAAATAGTGTGGTATAGAACGTTCTCAACCAAATAAAATAGCACCTTTTAACAACATTTTATTCTGCTTGTGGTAATGATGCACGCGGTACCAATATCACATAAAATTTGTTATATAGGTGTGTACTAGCTTAGATAATGCTAGCTATATTATACACAGTTAGGTGTAAAGACCACACTCCACCTTTATCAATCTGTCATTTATTTATCAGCACATAAAAGAAAGCAAAAGGAGACCCTCAAAAAATGGGACAAGAAGACAAAATTGCAGAAGTAAGTAGAGCGCACGGGACGGATAATGTACTCGATAAATTGGAGAATGAGATTGGGATGGAAGTTGTTGAGGATGATACCGTCGGTAAGTATGGAAGTGTGTTTTATTCAGATAGTTTCGGGAGTGACATAGGGTCAGTGGGTGTGCGAAGTGAGCTAGGAATGGAGAAAAAATGGGCGTGTGGGAGGGGGAAGGAATGTGCAATTCAGGTATATGATGAAAGTACAGCAAAAAATGGCGAGGAGGAAGGGATATGGAAGGGAGAAGACAATGGTGAGTGTGGGAAAAATCAAGAGGAGCGAGAGATAGGACAAATAATTGACAAAAAGCGGCAAATGAACAATGACGTGTGTGGGAAGGTGCCTAAAACGGAGAGAACAGACAGTATAGATACCGATAGGAGCGATGGAGCAGCTGACAATGAGTATAGTGGAGCGCCTAAAGGAGTAGTGATATCTGAGAAAGAAGTGTGTGCTGAAAGTAAACAACCAAAGCGACAATCGGTCGAGAATAGCGATGAGGGCGATGCCCATGCTGCTAGCAGTAGAGTCTGTGAAATGAGTCGATTCGTGCGGCGCGTAGTGTCCAATGTGAGCGGGAAAACTAAAATAGCGCCAGGAAATGATCGGATCGCTGATCACAGGTTCAGAAGCAAGTTTAAAGTCGAGCATATCACGTTTAAAAATTATCAGGATAAATTCATACGCTACGATGATATTTCGCCTGTTGAGAAGTATGAGCTATACCGCTATGCGGTATTTATGCTCTCCTCCGCTGTGTCTGGGAACAAACTCTCGTTTCTCAAAAAAATGATGAAATTTGGGAATGAAGATAGGACAGAGACGAGCCACATACACCCGTTCATATTCAAAATCATGGATTTTATAAAAACAAAGCGCGCTAATTATCACGGCATATTCAGGTGCTCAGGTGACTACCGCGCGAGTCTGCTTTTGTATGACAGGTTCATGGCTGGTGAAACGTTCGATCTCGATACCACGGATGTGAGGAACACAGTTGCATTTTTCAAGATTTACCTGAAGAAAAAGGTGAATGGAATTTTCTCATTCGATATACTTGACTCGCTGTATGAGACTGCCAAGCACAAGTCGTCACCATCTATCAACTATTTGCTTTTTTATCTCCCGTTTTGCTTTGTCGGCGATAAAAGGAAGTTTCTTATAAGCTTGATAGAAATGTTCAAAGAGATTGATCAGCACAAAGATGAGAACGACATGCCCATTCCCAACCTGGTGCGGTGCATAGCTCCTTCTCTGTTTCCCGATACTCGGCTCAAAAGTATCGAGACTGTGTTCTACCAGGCGTGGGCGGTGCAGAAGCTGTTTGATATTGATTTAGTCAAGGTGCCTAAGCCTTTATTGGAGTTCTCACACGTTTATGTGGTAGAAAAGAGCTCTTTTTCGATCTGCTAGTGAAGGTGGTGAATCAGAGGTAACGCAGTACATTAGGCTAGAGTTTGAAAGAGTGAGCAAATATCTCGATTATTATTTGCATTGTATTCGCATACAAAGCTTCTAAAATGCTCGGTTTATTACCAGTGTCTCGCCTATGACGGGTTGTAATGCGCCAAATACTTGTGAATGATAAATTTGAGCAGGTGTCAGAGTAAGGCTGATCCATCGGCCTAACTTTATTAAAGTACTTTCATTAATCCGAGCAAGTAAAACGATTCTGCATTGTTACTTAAGTTTGATGTATTTGGTGTTAATCATTGGTGCACTAGATCAGAAACACCGGGTTTTCCATTATCAATTGCTAAGTAAATACAAGCATTTTTTGTAAAAAACGGTACTGCAGCTATGATGCGTCTTAATGTCGCATTCCTGATTACGTGTTTATCTTTTTGGTGCACTTTCTGCATGTTAACATTGCTGTAATACTTTACATTCTGAATTTTTTATGATCTTGATTACATATGCACCGATATTTCTTTTGTTTTACAAAAGGTAAATTTATTGTCTCGTCATTAAATATTCTTTTTATTAAAAGATAAGCTAGGACTTACTTATTTGTGCGTATGCAATAAATCCGCTTAGGTTTGTTATCTTTTTATTTACAGGACAAGAAATAAAAACTAAGGCGAACTATTTGAATCGCATTGATCTTTTATCCAACTTTTTACACAAATTTGTATTTCTGATAATAGGACCACGATTGACAGCGTGTTGTGCAGTGCATAAACATGAAAACGGTTCCAAGCGACGATAAAAAAATTAAAAAGTGGATGATTTGTGGAAAAATGACGTATGAATGTGAACGATGAAGTCCTGATAAAAAAGAGAAGAGGTAAAGTTTATCCCAGGTTTTGCATATTTGGTACATGCAAAAATTAGAAATTATCAGTTGAATGGGTTCTGATGAATAACTTTTTCGATAATTCTTGAAATGCCCGAAGATGAAGCATCTTTATCAAAGAAATTTGATAAAATATTGTTACTTCGAAGATTCCGTATAAAAATACGACAAAGTGTTTGTCAGCAGTTTAAATTAACTAAATTAGTGGATGTTGGTCATGGCACGAGCGGTTCCATATTAATGTTTTTAATAACAAAAATGGAAATGTAGAGTCAGAAGGCTACTTGCGGAGTTGTATCAAACTTAGATTGCAACGAATCAAAAGCATAGGATATGGAAAAAAGTTTCGGGATGGCACCGATATTGCCACACAACCTGCCGCCTAAAAATCATTCCCTAACCGAGAATCGAACTCGGGCCGCCGGTGTGAAAGACCGGTATCCTAACCTCTGGACCATTAGGGATTAACTCATCTCAATCAGTTCCTTCATAACAAGTATTTATATAGGCATAGTTCTATAAAACGATAGTAGAGAAGAATGATCAGACAATGGTAAGTATCATCGGTAAATTTGCACTCATACCGTGTAGTATTTATTTATCTCATGGCTTGTTGGTATGAAGTAAAAACTTTTATGAACTGCTCAAGCCTTTTCTTGGCAACAAAGTAACACAAGATGAGCAATACTACTAAAATAACACCAAGAACTAACAATCCTATCGTGAATAGCAACATATCATCATCGTTGAACGACCATGTAACAGTGTTTTGGTTGTTAGAAGAAGTTGTTTCTTTTATTACCAGCTCATCAACTACTGGATCAACAACAGTTTCGTTTGTAAATTGCATTTAAATTGTGTCACTGTTGTTTAAATATGCTGTTAATACATGTCATGGCCTGAATAGTACAAATTTGAAATAAAATAATCGATTAGAGATGTATGATGTATATCGATGATAAAATTTCACTAAGTTATTTAGCGGTAGTATTTTTGAATCTTTCCACGAAAGTGGGTGACTGTGCCGGAGCAGCATTAGGACAGAAATATTTACATAACGCAAGTGCTGCCCGGCCATTGGTACAAAATTGGTTTGAGAGTCTTCGATACCCTCATAATCTACATCACGTGTAATGTAAAATGGTTTATTGTTTCGTACCAAATGCTTTTGGTTAACCAACTAGTAAAATAATCTGCCGCTTCAGTGTTTTTCAGGCCATCACATTAATCAATGGGAGCGTAATCGCAGGGACATGGCCTGCGCTAATGAAAACGAGCATTATTTAGATTTTTTACCAGATTTACATGTTACCAGTGATACAAACAACAACGGTACAGTTGTGTTCTCATCTGCACATACCATTTCTTATCAAGCAATTCAATTACTGTAATTATTATTCACATTACTTCTGATTGCCAACATTGAATAGAGCAGCCTCCTTAAGCAACAACAATCATTTCGTGATAGGTACTGCATTCCAATCTAGTAAAATAGGACCCCGCAAGAACACCTCATGAGATATTGAAGTTAGTTCTGCCGTTTATGTCCTTAATTATACATTGATAAATCGTATTACCAACTATCATAACGTTAACAAATGGAATGAAGTTTGTTTATTGCCAAATACTTCCTATATCACAGTTCACTGACTCATTTACAGCAAAATGATCACGATATGAGATCTACGGCTGTGCCAGTCACCGCTTTGATTGATGCTTGCATTTTTAATTGCAAGAACGATCGTACTACGTTATTAAGTCATTTCCTTGTATCGATATATCTCAATAAAAGCATGATTCTTGCTTTACAGCACCAAAAACCTGTCTACCGATAAAATGCACAAATTTTTTACCCATTTATACACCACCCCAGAATGTCTCAACAGCCCAATGCGGACCAGCTTCTTGCGTCCATTCTGGCACCAGCTTCATTAACAAGGTATAACCGTATAAAGCTGTACAACAAGGATCGTGCCAAAATAATAGAAAAAGAGTTAGTGGAACTTTATAAAAGTGGACGTGTGCAAAGACAAATAGATGAGGATGAATTTGAAGAATTTGTGGGTAGTTTGTGCGAGGAGAGTGCACCACGTATCATTATGATGAGAAAACGGAATGAAGGCGATTTGTAGATTGCTGTGGTATTAAAGATTCTTTTATTGTGTGACTGCTGTGTGAAATCACGACATATAGTTAAGTGTTTGAAATATGGTAGCGTATTCGTTCAATTGTAGTAGGTTCTCATGCTATGTCAGCGCCATTTATATATTGCTGGTTTTTTACCAAAAATGTATTTATTCATGACTTTGTAACATCGTTGGTAAATATGGGAGGATTTACCCTAAGGATTCAGATATCAATGTATCACTACCACAACAAGGGATGATTTATTTGTATGATGAACTCGGCTCGCTTTAGCTGTATGCTCCGTTCTACAGGTAACTCATAAATTATTACCAGCACGAATTTCTCCATCAAGACGATTCTTGTATCTTCCCGTCAAAATCCCGTTTACGATCCTACTCAAGTACAAATTTTCTTCATCCTTTTTGTACCAACCCAAAATCGTTCGAAACTCCCTTTCTAAGATATGGTGGTACGCCTCATGAAAGAAACCCCTCAGAATTAAAATTTTTAGAACCATTACATCCTCTTTAACAGCGCATTCAACAAAATTATGGAGCTTTGCCACGTGCTTGATATCTTTTTTCCTTCTCTTTTGATATGCTTCAATAAAATAAATCAGCACCAATCTTCTATCGTTTTCCAATTTGTACCCCGTTTTGTTCTGCAGGTATTCAATTGATGCCTTGAAATACGGCAGTGCCCTAAATTTTATGGGGATTTTGAGAGGATCGTTAAGAAAATCAATGCTTTTGTCTTCGTAGTGTTTGTTCGGATCGCTCTGTATTAGATGTGCCAGACTGTTAAACTGTGGAAAATAGTAATTTAACTCCTTGATATACGCACGCACCTCCTTATACTTGCTATGTACTATCATGTCGCACAAGCAATTGTAGTTTAGCTTGTTAAGAATTTCTGTGGCTCTCTCATAATCCAGGCTGGCGCATTTAAGGAATACCATGAAATTTTTATATGTCTGCGTTGTTTGATTTTTATCTTCTACAATTAAGTCGTTCACCGACACGGTTTGTATTCTTTGTTCCATACAAATAACGATAAGTGGCGTTAATACCCGCTTATTGCGAAGAATATTTATCTGTTCGCTCTGGTCCAGGTGTTTAACAAGATCGCAGAAATACGACGGACTTACATTAAATAGACCGGACATAATTTCTTCAAAAAACAAAAAAACAGAATACATTTTCGGGTAACATATGCTTATATTGTTACGCTTGATAATTTTTTTCATACCCAGCCGCTTTAAAACGTGCTTGAGTACCTTTGTAGGCGAATAATCGAATGATGGGAGGGTATCAACATTTTTATCGTGGAGTGAAAGTATGAAGCCCCTTATGTCGCTGTTTTCTGTCAAGTATTGATTAATTTTCCTCAAACTCATCGACACTGTTTGGGATGAGGGCTTCAAAAAACAGTTTGCCATCAGTGTTTAGAAGCACCATGAAGAATTTATAATATAACGAAACAAATTAATGCGATGTAAGTTAATAAAGCTATTTTTTAACGATTATAGTTTCATGATGGTTCAGAAATGTTAATGTTCTGGTTTTGACTATGACTAGTGTAAATGACACAGAATTACCGGGTATTCTTCTACTAAATATATATTTTAATATAAAAGAAAAAAGAAAAAAAGATCTAACGTTTTCCCAGCGCGAACTATGCCACGAAATACTGAAGACCTGTCTACTACCACGATCATCAACAGGTTATACCATAATAAAAGTCGATTCCTAAACTATCTTGCTCTCGCTTCTATAGACGAATATGAATACAATGATAATCGTTATCTTTATTTGAGTATTTTGGGTTCGTCGTCGAGTAGCAACTCGAGTGCCTAACTAATGGAGATGTTTACAGTTCTGATCTCATCTAACAGCTATTGCATATATTCTGTTTACTGCTCTCTTCAATAAATCATTTTATTGTTTTAGATGTAGACTCTTGCAAGATATCTTGTTTAAAACTTTTATTCCATCAATATGGCAGGTGCACCAAAATTAGGGCATCAGCAGGTTTATTTTTATGTCTGACGAAGTGTCATCGTCCATATATTCACAATCATGCTATTTTAAACCCGTACATTTATCCTTTATACATGATTATATGATACATATTAAGAAGCGTATCGTTTGCATCTCAGGATTTTTTTCTATATTGGTATTCTAAACCCTTCCAATGTCATTGTTATCGTATGACATACTCATACTTGTTCTTTAAACCGGTAAATAAAGTTATGATTAAAATTACTCCGTTAAAATACGAAGCTGCCGTCTAAAACATCTTTAAATGCACCAAATTATTTATTGATCCGTATAAATAACATGGCAGCTCCATAGCTGGTCGGTCACTGTCCAAGAAAAATAAAAATTCTTTGTTCCGCAGCTTTACACGCAACAAAGAATACAATTATTATGTAACTCATCTGTTACAAGACATGCTGAACCGTTATTTACAGACGAAATTAATTTGCATGCTTACTAAATGAGAATTAGTTCATTAACCTTTATCACAAAATTCAAAACAAGCGAAAATATCAAGAAGCCAATGAAACAACAACTTAACAAAAGGCATACTAATAGGTAAATAAACTTTGTTCCGTTTTGTAAACGGAAATGGCAAACCTAATAAACTTGCACTAGTTTGTTACTGTTGACTCATAAAATGCTGCCATATTTTGTGCCTCAACGTAATGGTTTAGTATATCAATACTTAAGATTCCTTATTCCGCCCAGCACGCTTTATTCTTTATCATCGCGTACTTTCGTTCCTTCTAATAAAAGAACAACCTTCTTCTAAGCACAGCCATTATGTCTTGTAATGAAATGAGTAGTGGTAAACAAAAATAGATTTGGTGAAAAGGGATGAATAGCAGAAATGAAATTACAATACCAATATTTATATCTTTATGTAACAGATTGGTTGTAAAACATTCGGTAAGTATTTATTTTGTAGGACCCGCATTCTCGATGTTTTGTTGAAAATTATACAATTTGCTCGAATTGGTAAAACTTTATTTTCTAATCCGTATGACACGCTAGATTTAAGTGCAACTATTGGACACTCAACTCTGCTTTATTTCCAATACTTAGTTGTTGAACTCTTCAATTCTCACGCTATAATTTACCTATCATGGTACTAACATCCTTTTCTATCGCCTTTACGTCATTTCGAACACTCAGGAATGTTTTAACAGTGTTGTCGGTATTTATATAACTTACATCACATCCAAATACCAGTTTTCTAAAGTCGTTCATGCAAAAGAGTGTCTTCTGCCTTGCCATCACCGTTATTTTCTGTTTCATTTACCGCATATTATCGAACCAACGACCTTTTGTCTACATATCCCTAGTGCTGTGCACGGCTTTCGCTTTGATCCTTAATATCGTACGCATTGTATCTTGGTTAACCGTAGTAACACTGCCACTTTTTTACGAAAATGTTTTACATTACTACACATAATCTGTGAAGCAAAGATCTGCAGCTATGATCGGTCTCAGCATACTTTAAAAGTTTTTTTTTGATGATATTAAGTACGAAATTATAAACAAACGACTTTTAGTCGAAATCACAGTACATAATACGCTGTTGTTGAGCAAAACATTAAGTTTCCTACCAATATAAATATTTGTTCTATCTATGAGCATGCAGTACAACAAAACAGTTTCAAATGTATCATAAAACTGATCAGTAAAAATTTAGTAATACAACAGAAAGTACTCCGTAAATTAGTCTGATATTGAATGGAAGTATAGGTGCGAATCTTCCCGTATCACTGACATGACTTTGACACTTTACTACCCTATTTTACCAATTGTCAATTAGTCGTCTATGTGCCATGAAAAAATATATAGGCAATGTATTCGTCGATGTTGAAAAGGATACTTTATTCGGTATTTAAGGAATGTTTTAACGAGCATATAGCCAAAAGTAAAGCTATATTGTATGACATGTCATGGTTTTTTATTTACCATTATCGATTAAAATAATTTCTGTATTTTTCTTTCATACATATTCTAATATAATAGCATTCTTTTGCAAGAATACTCTTTTTACATATCTTTCTACTTGTATAGTAGTATTGCGAAACCACAGTTACAAAGCATTTGTTAATTCTCACAAGTATAATTTCGTGAGCAGTATTTTATCAGAGAGCATGGCATTGATGAGTATCTGGCTCAGTGGTCATAAGTTCTTATAATTGGAGACAGTTGACAAAGGAGACACGCTCCAACCTGCATACACGCAATTATTGAATAGCTCTTTCTCAACAACCATACATCATCCGAGAAGAGATGACAATTATGAAAAGCACACATATTAAATGTTATTCCCCTTAAACAGCAACATATATCAATCGGTATATTTTAATAGGCACGAGCACACTCCTTAAAAGCAACACGCCATACACCTCTGCTGATAAAGAGTACAGCGATGATCAAATACACCCAAACCTTTCCTTTTTAGTATCGATGAGAACACCAAATGTCATTTCAAAGTATTTTTAGCGCAGATCAGTTCAAAGAATATATCATCGATCATATACACTGCTACTACCGTAACAGAATATCACAACCACGATGTCAAACACGGCAAATTGATCTTTGACAACCAAGCACAGTGTTTTAGACTGCTGCGTACCAGCATCCAAACTTAACACACTTTCATTATAAAAAAAGTTTTATCACTGATCTCTTCTGTTGAGTGACGAATAAAATCGTGTTATAGAAGATGATAAATAGGAACTAATAATATCTGTTGTTTTATACGTCTATAAACAAACATAATTTGGTTTGTATCATCCTTTATAATAACTAATCTTTATTTATGTATCATTATGTCCTTTACAAATACTAAAAAATTTACTTCTCCTTTGTTCATGGCGAAGATTGAAAGTTTTGGATGCAAACATTACAGAAGAAAGTGTTTGATCATTACAGACTGCTGTAAGCGCACATATCCATGTAGACTTTGTCACAACCATAACGAGGACCATAAAATGATTAGGCACAGAACGAAGTATATGCTGTGTTTGTGTTGCGGAATGATACAAGGAGCAAGCCAATACTGTGTCATGTGCAAGGTAAAAATGGCAAATTATTTCTGCAAAATTTGCAAGTTTTGGACGGATTCGCTTGGTGTATTCCATTGCAAGCAGTGCAAGGTTTGTAGAGTGGGGAATAAGAAGAACTTCTTCCACTGCACTGGATGCAACGCATGCCTGCCCAGAGAACTGCTGAACAACCACAACCATGTAGAGAACACACTGAAAAGCACCTGTCCTATTTGCGCAGAGTTTATGTTTGAAAGTGTGAACGATGTGGTGCTGCTGAACTGTGGCCATTCAATCCACTTTGCCTGCTTCAAAATTTACAAGGAATCATCGTTTCAGTGTCCCGTGTGTCTGAAATCGGCCGGAGATACAAAGGTCCTGAACGAACGAATCGATTGCATACTGAGCAATAATGTTGGCCTAAATGCCAAACGACAAAACTACATGTGCCAGGTATCGTGCTTCGACTGTCAGTCTGTGAGCAAGACTATCTACACATTTCTATACAACAAGTGCGCCAAATGCGGATCTTATAATACACGTATCAACGAGCTTTATAAGACAGAATAATTTCATAGAGAATATATCACAAAAAATAAATAAAACTGTTTAGGAGGATTAGAAAATGCACATTTTTATTTGATGAAACATCGAAGACCAATCAACTGTCCCTTTCAAACAAATAAACAGCCCGCCCAAGAGAATAAATGTGCATGTTGATAAACTGAAAAACTGTGCTCTATCGCAGTGAACCAAAAAATACGATTTCAGACAGGGTAGTGCATCAGATGATGAATAACAACTTTTAGCAAAAAAAATAAATGGTACTGAGGAAGAACAAGCAAGTCAATTGAATAAACAGGCGTATTTTTGTTTTGTTCCGTAAACGGAAGTATCGAGATTATTTAAAAAATAAAATTGGTTGAAAACCACGTTCATCCACATGTGCAATAGTTATGCATTAAATTCACACTTTGCGTACGATATGATAGCATGAAGATTTACGGCACAAATTCCCGTAGTTGAGAAATAATGGTGTAAATTAAAGCATCTTCAACACTAAATAAAGATAATTTTCTCGCCATTGCTTTATTGTATTCCATACGTGACACTGCTGGCGAAAAACCTCGTTTTGTTCCTACCGATTGTTGTGCATTATCCAGTTGATACATCCGAATGCTCCCAAATGCCCCGCATGTTCTATAAAAACTGGTTCTATAGATGTCTTTCTGAGTGCGTGGAAGCAATACACTATTCGTTTTTGGACAACGTCTTGCAGACTAAAGCAGCCTGAAAACACAATTCGTGCCATGTTCTGTTTTTCTGCATGGCTTATGGCCATCAAACAGACATTATTCACTATTAGGGAGAGCAGAGATGATAGAATATCATATTTGCTGAACTCGATATCGGAAGAAAGGGAGACTTTGCCAAAGGAACTTGCAACAAGATTGTTAGAAAGCCCAAGAAGATTTCTGGTGTCACAATTTCCATAGATATCATTAATAGACAGATCAACGCCAAAGTTGTTACCCAACGAAGCCATATCAAACATTTTGTCGATGTTTTCTTCCTTGCAAATCAGCCAACCCAGTCCAGCAAATGTGCCTCCTCCGATAGTAGTACCTCCCAACCTTGCAAAATTGTTTTGCGTTAATCTTATTATCGAAATGCCTGACCCAATGTTTACCAGAATGCATTCATTGGTCCGCGCGACTTTGTTCTTATTCATACTGATCGGATTGTACGTGTAGAACTGTTGTATGTCGTGTTCTAAAATGTACTGATACCCTAAATACAATGCCTCCATTTCCGGCAAAATATTTTCATGCGGCAAAAAATTGTGCTTGTACGAACCACCGCCAGTCAACATCAATTTTGCTCCACTTTTTTGTTTAAGCATATTCGACAGCTCAACAACATCCTTTATTTTCATTACAGTAAATTTTGTCTCATTGCCAACGATCTCAACGCATTTTATAAGTGATCCACCGAAATCGATACCAATCATTGATATGGTGCTAAAAACAACGGTCGCAAAAAAAAAAAAGCTCATTTATGTGATTGATAAGTTTCATTCAGTAGAAACTATTTATAACAAATGTTTTATCTATTTTCGGGCTAATTTACTTGCTGAAAGTTTGGAAAAAATATTATTTGGTTAAATAGAAAAGTAAAATTGAGATTGCTTTTTATTTTATACTTGCACTTCGGTACCTTATTTCTTTTAATTTTGGCGTTCAATCTGTTAAATGACAGCGTCTGAATGATAAATGACATGATGGTACTACGGAAAAAGTAACAAGTAAAAACTAACAGCGGATGTTTGTGATTTATAGAACTTGTAGGCTCCTGTTAGCAACTGGTTAGTATTTAGGTTTATTGCGCTCATTAAGTATAAGCACTTCGTTTTGAAAGGAAAAAATGCGTAGAGGCATTAGACTTGATCTTAACAAATATTAAAGGTATGTTTGTGCATGTTCATATATTTAATTGATGAATTTGTCATTGTACATGCAATTACAGCCAGGAGCAGTAATATTTTATAAACTAATAAATCTTTTTTTAATGCATCAAAATTACAACTTTGTTCGTAAAGTGCTAAAAAAATTTACAAAACAGATATGGATCTTAATAAACGTTTATTTGAACACAGAATTAGCGAACATGGTTTGCCATGTCACCAAATGATGGTTAAGGTGGCAAAACGGAATAAAATAAAAAGGTTTAGCTTATTTTACATCAAATTTTGAACTTTATTTTGATAATGCTGTAGAAGAATGATTTTCCTTCTTAGTAAAATTAGCATTTTTTAGCTCAATTATTTAATTATGAATTAATAGTTCCGACGAGTATACACGCATAATTGATGTTATCCTGATTTTAATGAAATTATAAGAGCATGTTATCTGTTGTCAAGAATAGAAATAAAAGTGAAGATTAAATTATTTTTTTTGTCACGTTTTATCTTCTATATCCACAGTACCAGTGTACTCACAGCACTGTGCAGGTTTTTTTATTAATTATAAAATTTGATTTTTTGTATCCCTGCCATGCTAAAGAAACTGAACAAAATACGCAACAAGGTGAGCAAAAGAGGTGCAAATCCTGACGAGTACATTAATGCCGTTAAGTCTTTAAAAAAACAAGATGCTAAGAACAGGGAGGTATACAACGCTGAAATTATTATCCAAAGATTGAACACATCCAAGTCGGCAGAAGTAAAGCACAGACTGATGCGAAAGGTACAAAACAAAATACCCAAATTGAGAGAGGTTGACTCCTTGTATGCACGGTATGTCGAGACATTATCGCTATTGTACGCAGGTAATGAGAAGGGTAGCGAGTCGATGCGTGTTATGTCCGATGAAATATATGAATATGATGCTTTTTATACAAATCTGTTGGTGGTGCAAGAGCAGGGATTGAAAAGAGAGATAAAAGACTTTGATATTTTGAAATATGGCATTCTGATTAAGTTCAACACAGAAACGGAGAAAAAATATTTTTTGGACCATCAGATGCTCCGTGGTGACAGTTTTGATGCCAATTTGGCGAATTATATGACACAACTTGACAAAATGAAAGCAAAGGTAGAGAAAAACATGAGAGAAATGCGTAGCTTTCCTTTGAAAAAGACAAGTATTGTAAATATGAGACGCTTTTTAGAGACATTCTGTGTTTTTCTTGAGCAAAATTATGTTGAATACGAAACCATAAAAGCATTAATGAGCGATGTTTGCCGTATTGAGAAGTTCCTTGATGAAATTGTTTACAGACTTAAATCTGGCCGTAGTAGGTGGGATATTGCCAATTTTAGCTTGGAGCATTTTTCTGAGCTGAATCAATACATTGAGAGAGACCTAAAGCTTTTTGATAGTGAAGGGTTCAATGCAAAAGCGCAAATTTTGGAAAAGGTTGCACAAAATCTCGAGAAGAGGGAGATCCTACCGTTCTTGCCTATCTTCTACGACATAGCGTACGATCATATCCAGTTCCCAGAGATAAATGATGGCAGCTCGTAAAGTAAAGTTTCATTTTCATACATATCGTGTATTTTGTATAAAAAATTGTTCTTAATAGACTCAACAAGGAAAATAGGTTTGTTACAGTGCCGTGTTATTTAGTACAATTTATCATTGTTTTATCTTGGTACAACACGTGATGGTCAGCGTTGTACCATGCAAATGGACAAAATCATTTTCAATATTGCAATCATCATACCAATATTTCATTTCCTAGTAGGAGCAATTTATTTATATTTTCATACAAACCGACATTCTTGCTTTTACTTTTGCTTATATGTTGTTTCAAATCTTTACGATGTATCCGTCCACATTTGTAGAAGGCCTCTTTTGTTCATCAAACAATATTATAGCTTTACAAGCCATCAATTAAGGTTAAGCTACACTAAATTTGGTTGCTACTTCAGTTATTTCTCTTATCAACTATCGATCAAGGCTCTCAAAATTTAGCTAAATAATAATTAAAACCATGTTCGGTCACCACAAAACATTGAACAGTAAAATAGGCTAATATTACACCTATCCTGTATTACCGCCTTACTGTAATTTATTAAATATGGAGTTATCTGACCAGATATTTTATGGAATCAAACCAGAAGGATATTTGCATTGCTACGCTTACTACCATTGATCAAATTAACTTGTCGATGACAAGCTTTTCTATCAAATGGAGATCGGTTTTATCGATATTTCTATTTATAAGGTTTCGATAACCAATGATCAAATTATTAAGTGTGTAGATAATTCTTGAAATGTTAATTTTTTTCTTGTTCTTGAGGTAAATACGCAGTGCAGCGGTTTGCAACTCGGTAAAAAGTTGAGAATCGAGATATTGAAGAAGTATGCTACTAATATCGTGTTTTACACATGAATTGGCAGATAAATAGGTATCTAAGCGTGATGATAAGCTGTTTTGATCGACTGTAATACTCTCTTCATAAATAAACTTTTGTTTGTCCATCTTTTTTTGGTATTTGTAGCATAAGTTCAGTTCGTCATTTTTTCTGAATATAAACATGAGATCGACATTCTCTTCAATCCTATTTTTATACTCTGACAGGCTGTTGATGTAAATACCACCAGAATTTACTACATTTGTGTAAAAAAGTTTGATTTTCATATGGTGAACTGCCAAAAAATTGTTGGCGATCCTGCTGACACCGGTTACATCGAAAGTATAAATGAGTATTTTAAGATTATTGAAGAGCTGAATGCTTAGAATGATTGTTATCAGCTGATCCTGTGCACATATGCTGTTCTTTATACCATCAAAAATATATTTGGTTGTTAATTCTACGCTTGAGGATCTTATACTACGTATCTGTTGGTGCTTTCTCCATGTTTTCAACACACAAAATAGAAGATCACCACCTGATCCTCTTATAAAATGCCCAAGGGCACCGATAAACTCATCATTTGTGTAATCGACACCACAGACTGTGACACATTTCTGTACAGATGATCCTTCGCTTAACCTAAAATAGTAACTTTTTTCAATCTTTCGCTCACTAAAAGCTTCTTGTAAGGATGTAAGACATGCTCTACATTCCTTTGAATGCTTTTTGCAAAATATTAGCTCAATAGCATCTGCCTCATTGTTATAATAGTACAAGAAATTGCTGATTTCCAATATTGTGTCGGGGCTCCTACACAATTTGTTGGTGCATCGGTATGATTTAAACAAGGTATTTGTGTTTATCTGAAACAGAAAGAACTGTCCCTCAACAAAAAATAGTTCGTTGCTGTCTGCATGCCTAAAACAATTGCGCAAATTCAATTTCCTGATACTGCTATTTGTATTTCTGAAGGTGTAATTGATTTTTAAAACCGGACTCAGACAATATCTTTCTTTTCTCTCTGTTGTCTCATCTCCACATGCTGTATGGCAAGGTTGTTTTGAAGAACAGTTTCCCGTGTTGCACGCGTCGTATCCTATACAGGGATTGTTGTAGTTGAACCTGTGCCTTAATATCAGCCTTTTTATGTGATAGCTATACATTTTTATTTCGTTCGCATAATTCGTCACAATTTTTTCGGTTTCTTGTGGATATTGGTGGTAAAGATTTATAAAATCAATGGTAATATCAATTTGCACAAGACTATTGAGTTTAAGACCATTAATATTCCGACTGCTGGCAAGAATTTCTCTCATCATCTTCATCGTTGGTTTATTTTCCATTTATGCATAATGCTACACCAAACAAAAGAAATGCGTAAAATGATAGACCGAATAAAATAGCTGGAGAACTTATTAATAAGGTAACCATCCTATGATGATAAAAGGATGTACTAACATTATGCAATGTATCTAATACAGAAATACGGAGTGGGTACGGATTATACGACATAGATTAATTATTATTGATCGCTATTTAAGATATAAATGGATTATTTTGGCAAGATGGCGTAGCAAATTCTGCCATGATGAAATGCTTATTGTATGAAAACAAATAGCATCTCAAAGAATAACCAATACATACAGCTTCCGAGAGATGTGTTATCATGCGCAACGAATTATTTAATATATGATGTAAATGCTAATGAACAAGTTCTATCTGTAGTATGCAATCGAGTTATAACAAATTTATTAAAGCATTAGCTGTGCTGTCACGTTTTTCAAAAACGGGTGTATGAATGGATAGTAGATCAAAATAGCGCTTTTGAATATAACCGCAACATCAGGTCATTCCTTTCTACCAACTGTTCCATGGTTACAAAATCAATAAATCACTTTCATTCTAGTAGCTCATTGTACACAACATTTCTTGTGTATACTTTACCATTCTCATGCTTTCCTTGGTCTCCATTGTCAGCAACATACACCCTTAGACCGTTTGCATAGCGCACTCTCGACAGAGCTACATACAACTGACCATGCACAAAGACTGGGCTGTGCAGATAAACACCTACCTTGTCAAATGACTGACCCTGTGACTTGTGGATTGTCATCGCAAACGAAAGAAGAACAAGAAACTGTCTTCTCTTGAGTATGAATGGCAGCTGTGTCTCGCTCGGTGCCATGTCGATCCTTGGTATAACTGCCCTGCTACCTTTCCTGGATCCGGTTACAATAGTAGCTATGATGAAGTTTGTGTGGAGTTTTCAACCACCAGGTGTGTGCCATTGAGCAGGCCATTGGCTGGATCAAGGTTGCGCAATAGCATTATCAACGCACCCTTTTTAGAACTAACTTGTGCGGTGGCAATCCTGAAGGCTGCTGCTTGTTGAGAAACTCTAGCGGATAGTTCGCAACAACATCGTTGTCCTCTGTGACAATAGAGTCTGCACTCGTGTATGTTACTTCGTTGCCGATCATCAAGTCAAGGACCCTGTCATTGATTTCCTTTGCAGCATCGTTGTTTGTTGTGAGTATAGTTCTGTTCGTCAGATCTTCGCTGTCAGCCATGTTGGCAACATCACCATATATCTCGTAAACGATGTCATCGCACATATCGTTAACGTAGTCGTTGAACAGCCCAAGTGCATCATGCGGTCTGTTGAACACACAGATGTATGCGAACAGCTTTCTGATATGGTCAGATGTCTCTGTCATTGCAGCTTCGCCCAGCACGTTCTTCCATTCATTGTCATCCTGCAGAAGATTTCTTGCCATTGCTGCTTCCTCGAATGTGCCATATATAACATTGTTTGCACTTCTTAAGTCGTCGAATGATGTGGCACCTCTCACGTTGAGCAAGAGCATTCTCAGATAGAATCTCTCCTTTTCCTCTGGACTGACCGCATACAATCTTGTAATGACTTTGTCATCACCCCGCTGTCGCAATACCCATCGGCTGTTCTGGTACACATAGTGATATGAAATGTCGGTGTAGAGATATTGTCTGGTTATTTTTTACTGCAACTGGTACTATTATTTTGGCCCTATACTTTTTTTAGAACATGCACAATATCGAAGTGCTTTGTTAAGAACTGTACACGGAGCACAGGAACATTTTGCAGACTCTCGTAGGTCCGATCAATAAATAAAGCTTTGCCGCGGTATACAATCAGCTGATTATCTACAGCACAGACAAAACCACCAGGATTTAACAATTGTGTCTTTTCCACCAAAAACTTTTCAGTCGGCGTATTGTCACAATCTGGATACATGATGCATCGATTTTTCAACTTATTTATAGCTTTATTTCTTCCAGAAAAATGAATGTTAGTCAATGATAAGAAAATAAGAACATACAAACTGTTCACAAAAACGTCAATTTGATTGTGATGTTATGTTCTGTTACATTGACCAAAAACTCACTTTTACATCCATTTCTTTATATTTTATTCTTTTCTGGTAAATCACCTCAACATATCGTGAATGCCATTGTAATTTGTTACAATGTTGAGGAAATCAAACAAAAGTTAAAAGTGCAGATATGTTATTTATTTCATGCATTTTGATTAGACGTGGTGGA
>NW_007360669.1:20919-23305 GCF_000192795.1 Vavraia culicis subsp. floridensis | reverse complement strand
ATCTAAAACATTCTTATACTGCTCGCTCTTTAGTATCTCAGTCGTTGCAATTAATATCAATGCGTTTTTGTTAATCTGCGTGTGTCCTGTGATAAATCGGTAGCATTAATATCGTCTGCATAGCGCTATCGCAACTCTTCTGGTCGGATAATAACTCGATCGATAACGTATAGACACTTTTTTCCGAGTCATTCCAAATGAAAATGTGCAGAAAGTTCTTCAAAAACTTATATGCAGCAGAAAAAGACGAATTATGTGTGTCAAGCAGATAACACCTTGTTCCAGAAAAACATCCAATTAGAACAAAGAGCAAGACAGTTGTAAGATGTTGGCATCAGAAGAAAATTAGTGAGTTTTTATCCTCTCGTAATGCATCTGAATGTTTGCACTTTTGTTTATCGTTCAGTATCCATGGTGTCCTTATTAGGGTTAGAATGTTCAACACTGTTAATGATTATCAAACGCCTATACACCAGCAATGATACGTTTATAGCAAAAAATCACCTTACTTACCGTCATAAAGGTATTAAATCTGCCACTGTGTTGGTATATTTTCGTTGTTTTACGATGCATGGACGATGGCATTGATCATCCATCGTGTTTCAAATAGTGTAACTTGAGTTGCATTTTTCTCTAACATCTTTCGTGGTGCAAAGAAGGAGTCTGTGCATGGAACCAATTTCTTAGATGATCTACTATTTTCAAAATGAAAAGTGTCCAGTTTATGGACAAAAATTCCGAGCAAATAGTATTTATCGTACCAATGCTCTGTTTTATTCAGATGAAAGGGCGGTTCGGAGCAAGATAGTTTTGCCTTTTTGACGTAAATAGATTGTGAATTGTATTGTTTAAGGCTTCCTACTTATTGGTAGCACATTAACATACTACAGACATAGGTATAATATGTGATGTATCGCCTCATTTCCCCGCCAACACGCCGATTTAAACTGCAAAAAATATGTCCGTACTTGCTCCCGTATAAATACTTCTGTCATTATTTAAAAATAGTATCTGTTCATGTTTCTAATTGGTTAAGAGTTCGCTAACATGTTTATTCTGTCTCTAACTGATTGTCTCATTAGACCTCATCAAGAAATCTCAATCAGTCTGAAAAAAATACTTTTCGTCCCTCTAATCAGATGGCTACGCTCTACACAATCAATCAGTGGAAAAACGAATTAAGACATTTTGGGATCAAAATAGGCAGTGCATGGTATTTTTCCATGGAAGAAATATTGTATCTAAAGAAGAAGCATATCATAATGCATCATCCTCTGTTAACATCGAGAGCATATATCAGCACACGTAACAGTAGGGTTTTTCAAAAAGGGTTTACAGTTTATTGTCAGCTCAAGGAGAGCGGATACAATCTGATCAACAACCACTTATACTATCACACAAAGAATTTTAACCGAAAACACGAGTCATGTATCGGTACTGTGCAGTTTGTCCGTAAAAATGAAGACTTCGAGTTGATGAGCCGCGTGTTTGTCATTGTTTCTGATAATGAGTACTACATTTTGAACACTCAATTATGTGTATTGGATAAAAAACTGACAAAGAAGCTCATCAAAGATGTCAACACAGCACACGAACAAACGGTCATTATCTGAAGTATTTTTTGTGCCTGAGCAATTTCACATACAGCAAATGAATGCTCTTATGGTTACAAGCATCGCATGACAACAAGGTCTTACAAATGGCAGATCATGCGCACTGCGTTGTATTTCAGAAATGTAATGCTGATGTGATAGCTCACAAAAATGGATTATCTCGATTAAAAGATGTTGAACCAAAATTTTTAATGGATCACGTACTTTATTCTTTACAGTGGTACACTTACGACCTTTCCAAGGATGAGAACTTTGCACTATCTGACTTGAAAGTATGGTTGGCTGCAGATATGAACATATTTTGGCGAGATTTACATTTCTAAACATTGCATCAAGTGTGCAGGCACTTGATTGGTAAAAAGCTGATATAGGATCTAAAATCGATTATGATGAGACAGATCTGGACATATATACGATCACATTCTATAAGCTAGAACAGTAACTGTGGAGATTACTGCCAGAAGTGAATTCAATCAGCTTTTTAGAGCGCTTACTAACAAGCATTAACAGACACGCTCCCTGTCTGCTTGGATCAACCGTGATCGCTAGCCTTTAGTTCTTGATACAGCTGTAACCTGGATGTGGAACCCTTCTAGTCAGCAGGTTTATAAAATGCCATCACGTTTACTTCCCTACAATCGCGATAAATACTATTGATAGCATCGGGTAACAAACGCTCCATTGTTTCATCTTAAGTGCTGCAATTATTACCATCTCCTCTCAATGTTAAATAAAGCAGTGTTACTTCATAATCATTCTCCTGTTGATGTATG
>NW_007360669.1:16788-19978 GCF_000192795.1 Vavraia culicis subsp. floridensis | reverse complement strand
ATTGAAATCTCATAAACATACAAATCCTACCATAGACACCGCGAGATATAAGACAGACCTATTTATGGTTATTTTGTGCATATGCTGATGTATTCTTTTCGCTAACAAATGCCCAACCAGTGTTGTTGATGTCTCCTGTGACATAAAAAGCATCAAATGGACACAACCTGTATCGTCCTGTTTCTTTTGGATAGGATTTTAGTTCGCCTTTCATTCGAGCATCCACACAACGTAACAATAATTTTGAGTCAGTCAAACTTCATGTTCGCTAATTAATTGTCTAGACTTCTATTTGACTGGAATTGTACGAGTGCTCTGCTCGAGTGAATTTATCTTATTCGACCTCTTCTATCATTACAATTCGGTACTTAACTATCAATTCATGTTTCTACATTCTTTTTCTCTGTTGTGAAATCGATGAATCATGCCATGCCTGCCAAATCGATGCGATACAAAGTATTGCTTGCTGTTAGCCATCGCCTACATAACACCCATCATTCCAATATGGTTCCAACAAACATTACGGTACCCTCTTATTTATGCTTCCGGATGACCGTTTATTCATGGATGAGGCATCATGTTGTTCAACAATCTTAGCCATGGCTGTCATGACCCATTTGAAAGATTCTTTTGTGATATATTACCAGCTCAGTAACAGCCATTGTCTTCTTTATGCACCACTTTCTTACACACACATCGGTCCAAAATACCACAGCACCAAACACGTTGAATAATTTGTTTATCTGTTCTCTTGATCCTGGTTTGCAGCGCACACAGCTGTTTGGAACGGCGTCTACGTATCAAAATCGTTATCTCAATCTATATATTCTTATTTTCTCTCATCTTTAGCATTCTTTGGTGTCACTATATCTACCAGCAACATATCCTCCTGCCAGCAGTTATCATGCATTCTCTATGCTAGTCTAACCCACTCATGTTGATGCTTTAACGCACAACACCTTATTCAAGCAACCATTGTTTATCTCTCTTTGACAAGGATACAATCATTGCCTGATACTGCAACATATGACCTTTATTCGTTCACTAGCTACCATATTTGAATAAACGCGTCACAATGGATATGTCATGTAAATAACAATCTAACATTGCTAGTGATAGTACCTGGTACGACTATGTATAACATCATTATAATTTTATTCCTTCGCAGAAACTGATCCTCTATCAATAATCAAATCCATGTGACATATCAACAAGAAGATGCTGTTACACGTATGCAGAGATTCCAGTTCATAAGAGTCGACTTTACCATTCAATAACTTATAACTGCACGGGATGGCAAAAGCATTTTCAACCATCAAAATTTTACCATCTCATCAGCAATAAGATGTTAACACCGTGGTACTGTTTATATCACAGCAAGCTATTTTCGTGTTCAAATATGAACTAAATGCAATACAACTTCTACTCTAGAGTATTTGTAACGAAACATTGGCTCTACATTCTTCTGTCCAACTAGGCTATAATAAAATCGGAAAGGCTTGTCACGGTGTTGTATAGCATTCGAACTATCACATAAGATAACAGCGCATACAACCACTAGCTTTGTACCTGTTCAACAAAGACTGACAGTCGCTTCCATTATTAATCAATGTTAACCATCTTGTATCTTTCGATTATAAACCAACACCATGCATTATTAATGGAACAGGTATTAACAACCACAAAACAGAAGCATGTGATCAACTGCTAAGCGTGCCTAAACATACACCAATACTGTTCTTTATAACTTGTACATGTATCGTGATGTCAGGCCGTGTTAAATCTACTCCAAACCGTTTCATCCGGCACAGAATCATATCAAACAATATTTCCTTAACACATAAGTTCGAACACCGCTGTTTGAAGGCTATTTTGAACGTTCTCATGCTGACATCCAGCCCCTCTATCTTTTCATCAAGGTACCCTGTTATAGCATTCAAAGCTGCTGCATTGTATTCAACAAACAGATCCAAAGCCAAAATCTTGTGTGTATGGTTTATGTTCCTGTTCATCAATTTATGTGCAATAGTTTTAGCATCCAAGCTTGTTCTGTTATCAATGAAGTATATGTTGCTGATGTTCCTGAAGGATACGTATTTTACGTTGTGCTTACCCAGCTCTGCTCTCACCTCCTTCTTTATCTCTATTGCAAAAATATCTGTATCATCATTTCCATCACGATGGTTCGAAATGCTGGAGAGCTCATGTGTTATCGCCTTAAAAGACGACTGTTGCCTGTTCTTGTAGCAGGTTACAAGCAATCCGCTGGTCATCAAACAGGGTAAAATATTTTTGTTTTTTTAGAGAATAGAAAACAAGCAGTGAGGATGATCACAGTGAATATTTGCTTATAATGCCTCATGATTATTCCTCATGCATCAGAAGTGTAAACACTTGTTAACCTCCAACCCTGCTTCGTAGCACAGAATTGTTTATAAACCGTTCAGCAAAAATACTCACCCCTATTCAATCTGTCTTAATTATTACGGTGTGTATGCTTGACTACCTATTTTGATAAGATGACTATCTATTTTGATAAGGTTTAGAGTAAATAGCCACTGTATAAAATTTATGGCATTGGTAAGTGCTGTTTTTTATCAAGTATAACTTTCTATTATTTGTTGCATATCACGTTGTGCCATAGTTGCTAATATTTTGTACACAATGATCCAAAGCACTGGCCAACGGAACGCTAGCTTGCCAATCAGTATCACAAACCATTCATCCTTGTCGTTGCGAACACCACTTTGCAATGAGTGTTACTTAATGATCCTTACAAATATTTTACCAGTTAGTGTGCCAACGACCATTTACAGATCATTACTTGCGTAGTTGCTAATTGTCCGCTAAAATATTGTTGTTATGGCATCAGTAAACAAGTTTAACGGTGAGTATATTCCTTTAGATACACCATCTGACGTATATGTATGCTTTCGTGTGCATTTCAATATCCAAACAGGTTTGACAATGAAAGTTTATAACCCTCTAGTGTTCATACAAATATCCTGGTGTTCACACATACTGCTTTATTGTATCTATGACAAACAAATATGTTGTTTTGCAGCGTAATCTGGTGTACTGCTGTGTTTAATCATATTAAAACCAATAAATTACTTGCACTTGAACCAGACATCAAACATCTAATCCTACTAACCTAACGATCAGTGATCAGAAAACGTGCGAATAAAGT
>NW_007360669.1:14956-16100 GCF_000192795.1 Vavraia culicis subsp. floridensis | reverse complement strand
TCATCTCCACAAACAACGCATTCAATGCATCATCTTTCTTCCTTGACTACGGCAGAAGAGTAAAATACATCGGCAAAAAATTGTTTTGCTGCAAGAATACGTTTGTACAGTGAATTCAACTCTTGACCTATATTATTCACGATACACGCTGCTTTTCGAATATCAAATGGCATTGCTGCAGAAGTGCGCACTCCTAATAACCCTCTAACCCATATACTGCTCAAGAAGCTAATCTTCGCTTCTTATGTTCCTTCGCATTCATTATCAATTATGTAACAACAAGGGACTTCTATCCCATCACTAGGATCTGAAATCTCTTTTTTAGATAATGACACGGAGTTGTCAAATACAATAGCTGTTCTATCATAGAATTTATTTGATGCTATATTCGCCCATTCATGTGCACATGTCTGAGCGATGTCAACTCTTTAACCAACAACCACTGCACGATATTTTCCGCATATTTATGATATTGAATCGTAACAACACAGATGCACCGATTACGTTCTGATAAAGAATCTTACCATCGACCGACAGCCCTAACATCTAACACATGTATGTGAGTATTAAGTCTGCTAGATGCATACCTGCAGTCATACATCAAAAGATACAAGAAGTGATTATCATATGTGGTATTTAATTAACATCAATTGGTCACATAACAATACATCGTCATCTCAAACCCTAACTAGTACTGTCTCTTGGCAACATTGGCGCCAATTATCAAATCGCCAATCTGCATACCGTCCAATGCCTTCATGGCCCTCTTGCCGCTCTCTTCATCCTTGAACCTCACATATGCCACACCTAAAAATACATTTCTTTCCCGGTCATTCACAAAATTACAGTGGAATATCGGCTCATTGACCCGTTTGCTCACCAGGTCCAAAAATAACTTCCTGCTGATGCTTCTGGGAATGTTGTACACATGCAAGGTGAATGGCATGCTTTTTGGAGCGATATACTCGTTGGTGGGCCTGTAAGCTGGCACGTATTTGTAAGTTGCTACCTCTTGCGGCTGATCGTGTCGGTAGAAAACCGGTGAGGAAAGCCTGCTCGAAACCCTTGTACCCACAAGTGAGGCAGCTGTTGTTCCGAAGAGCTTCATTGTCTTCCGTTCGTTTATTCTGTCCTGATTTGGTTC
>NW_007360669.1:6848-14457 GCF_000192795.1 Vavraia culicis subsp. floridensis | reverse complement strand
ACATATTGATCATAATTTTTACTAATGTTGACAACAAATATGCTATTTGCAAGATTTTGATCTGGTTTATTCAGTGATTATGCATAAAACCTCAGATACATCAAGTCATACTTGTCCAAACCGTAACCCCAACATTGATTTATGGGTCTTTTACAATGCCAGAAATGTTCTACAACACTGATTACGGTATAAATCAGACGATCTTATTTTTTATTGAATGTTACCGTAATGTGATGTTTTCAGTGTATTCAACCAATAGAATCCACGGGAATGTATACATTAATACTTACTTTCTGGGTCCATCTAGTTAAAACTGCACCTAAAAATGGACATAAATCTCTCCAACTCAAATAAAACATTAACCTATTTGTACTCTATGTTTGTTCTGTCCTCAACAACCAATTCAACTATAATGCTAAAAGAAAGTGCATCATTTTATGGTTCATTTGTCTTTTATATTTTTCTTATCGGTTTACTACCATGCACTATTTATCAGATCTCCTATTCCGTGCTATAATCAACAGTTAGTCAATTTAAAGGAGTAGTGTACTAGCATCCTTTTATCTAACGAATCATCGAATATTATTTTTACTCCTTGAAATATGACATACAATGTTCGCCATCAATAAACCAAATCAATTCTCTAGTACGTCTTATAGACCACTACAGTAACTGTTACACACAACATTTTCCATCACATGTAAACCTTTATTTACTGATTTGGGACCGCCATAATCTAAAAGTTATTCGAAAGTTGCTTTCTTGTGTGATCCATCGGTCGAAAACATGGTCAAAGGATTTGCAACCTCTGATCAGTGCTCACATCTTATTTGAATGAAGATGCATCCAAAAGGTAAATTTACAAATCGCTATACTAGCTTCGTGAAAGTCACCAGAAATCAAGAAATGCCAAGCTGAACCACCATTTTCCGCGGAATACTGATCTGTGGGAAAATACAATCCATTTGATATTTATCTAATCCCATCAGACATCCTATTTATGCTAAAAGATGGTTGCATCCGTATGAATTAAAATTTGACTTTAAATCGTTTGTTCTGCCATCGAGTATGAACAGAAACAAAAACTAAGTGCCGTAAATCGTTCGATCATGACGCCACAATTTTCGAAAAACACTAATAATGTATTATGACACAAAGACAACAAAAGCATTTTACGTCCACACAATAGCATATTCCTGCCATGATTTTTCAATACGGAGATCCGAACAGTATCTGTGATTTCTCTTCTTTTCTAAAGCCTTCATGATTGGTCATATCTAATCCGTAGAGCTCACCATTTTTGATTGTGCCAAGCACACTAACTAGTTACACAATGTTCTTGGCGTAAAGATGTGTATGAAGCACAGGTCAAATTATGAAACATCGGAATGTACGGATTTATCGTGCTTTGTTTTTATCAGCCTGCCAACTAAACGAGCAATGGTTAAGCCGTTTGTGGAATAAGCTTGTGGTCATCTGCACTCGTTGCCAGCACAGTTATTAATTTCATCAGTGAGATATGCAAATTTGGCAACAAAGGATGTTATACATTATTAGAATTTGAATCTTTGCAGAAATGAAGTATGGCAAACAATAAGAGGGTGGAAGTAATCGATGCATGATACCGATGCTGTGATGCAAAACCAAAGATCTATCCTCGCAAACAACAGTGTGGCAATTGTCAGTTACAGTGAATAAACAGGACTGAACACAAGCATCATCTTTATCGCTATCATATTTCGAGTAGAACATGAGCTGCCACTAAATAACCATTCACAAGTAGTAAAATAGTATTATGATTATCTACCTATAATTCTCTCACATAGTGCAGTTAACACGAGCATTCTTGTGCACAATATGCATCATTTCTGTTAATGTATGGAGAAAGCGTGTACTTTAACAAATATTCTCATTCTTTCAACAAGTCAAATTCAATCACCGTAGCTCATACAAGGTATTTCATCAAATTACAAAATCGTGATGGATTGTGCGTAGAACATGCAGATGGAAGAATGAACATCAAACAAACATGATTTCTATGTAATGAATGTCTTGTTTACCGAGGTGCTTATATCATATCTTGGCAACGAGTTTTATTATCCTTTTTTTCTTGATATATAGCGATTGATGATAAATGGCTGATTTGTGATTGCTGATGAATATTTGCTGTGTTTCGATCTGCATATATTTTACAAAACAGATATCATAACGGTGTTATCTGTGAATCAACACATCAAGATCTGAACTGCATGTTGTGTTTCGCCGAAGGATATGGAACACCTTATTTAGAATTGCATATATTTTTAATGAATACATTAGCTAACATTGCCAACAGCATGGTTGCATTACACTACACATGCACCAAAGCCGCTGTATGTTCGCATACTCTCGCAGATCGATGGTGTTAATTGGTTAGTTCTGATGGGATAGTGATCAAATTCGTTCATCGAGCTATCACACTAGGACATGGAACGTTCTTGACACGTTTCTATGTAAATCGCTTGGCAAGAGATGTTGTTGTGTAATTAATCCAACCAATCAGAAAATAAACGTGCACCTATACAAGTGTGTATCAGTATCGTTTTAGCCAGCTTTGTACTATTTCAGCGTATTTAACCAGCAAGAATGATTTTCAATTCACAGTCTTCCGTACAGCTCATCGACTAAAGAATTCACAGAAATAAATAACCACATGGCATTGTACACTGCAGTCCATGTCATCTGGTATATATGCGAACACAAGCAGCAAAATGCACATTATCTGCATGTGAAGCCACGCAGCGGTGTCATCGGGTGCATCCAACAGTACTTGCTGTCAACCACCAATCCTTATGGCCCGATTGCATGAACAATTGATCAAGAATGCGGAACGTAAGGATATTTCCACGCCAATCGTTCAAACAATACTCGGGTCATGCTTATCCCGATGCATACAACTTTTGAGAAGATAGACTTCTGAATCTAACCACTGCTAGACACACGATAACGTTCTTCAAACACTTAATGTGATCGTATCGCAGTATAGAAATGATTGGTTAGCGGTTCGACATCTCTCTTGAGTGTTTCCCAGCTGTTACAAACAGTGAACTAACAAACGGTGCTAGTCCAAAACATTCTCTTCTAGTACTTGGATGATCGCATCCATCATTTCATGTCTTATACCTGGAAATTTTGCGGTCGCTTGCTTTGTCAAGTACAGTTGTGCCAGGGGGTAAAAGCAATCTCTCAAGAACTAAGTGCGCTTCGAATAAGACCAATAAATAATAATCTTCTTTGCCGCATCGTATTGACGAGAAATACAACTGGCAAATGGCTTTGGCCTATCACTGCTAACAAAGCGTGTAATGGTCGGAGCATAAGAGTGATCCAGATCAGAATGAATGTCCAATGCGCCAATTCTTGTTCAATGAGTGCCGAACAACTTCTAGGACTGCTTTCCGTTGTGAGTGGCGCGGAATGTTTACATACATGAAACAATACGGAAATAAGCGACATAAACAACGGCTCAACCTAATTACCGATCACATTGGTGTAGAGAAACGAAAAGATGGTTCATTACGTAGCGGGCCAGTCCATCTCCACCGCACGCAATTAATACCCTTTTTTTCTTAGCACAATTTTGTGTTTGCTGTTATTTACATAAGATATCTACGATTACCTTTACTTATACTCCTGCAGTTTTTTACTATTATCAAGTAAAAATAACAGAAAGAAGCAATTAACTCGATTCGATGTAGCACACTCTTTGACTTATACTCCACCACAGATATGCAAAAACCTTCGCATCGTGACCCTTTTCGTGTATCACATGGCATTTCGACTTAAACAAGGTGTGGACCCAGGATTAGAAGTCATTTTTGCAAATCTGTCTCTGCACGGCTCGACATTAAGCAAACACAAGCAATCAACCATTTATTTGGCCCACCCCACCATTCTCTATCATCGATCCTAAATCGGCACATTCTTATCATTTCTTTGCAATCGCCGTACCAATCCTCTCGCTCCAAAGTAATTGTTCAGATGTAAAACGTGTATCAACGTCATACAGCATGATTAGAAGGGCAGAAAAAACGATGAACTTCCAAATTCACTCGTTTCTAATGCAATTACCTACCTTTCTTTTCGCATCCATGTCTTTTATTCCAACACCGTAGTATTTTCTAATCTCGTATCACCTCACTATTCCTTTCCACTCAGTAATACATTGTAAATGCAAATCCTTCCGTACGGATCCCACGTCTCCACAATCTTAAGCATAACCTCACTCACGTCTTCGTCCACAAATATGATCTGTGACACCGTATCTTCATCAAAGAAGTATCTCTTGCCCGCAGCCTCCACTGTTTTGCAATTGTATCCCATCTGATTTACCAGTGTCACTCTATTAAACTGCTTCTTGCTGCTGATCTAAATATAGTGAGGCACCCGTAATGATGGCGACCAACAGGTGTAATCACTGCTATCCAACAGGTTCTGTGCATCTCTCTCGTTTGACGAAACCTTAACACGCACATCATCGTGCATTGAGGGGCTCGTCTAAATTTTGAACAAATTGAATTACAGCTATGATAGATCCGTACAGCGAAGCATCATAAATGGACACGAAACACTAAAACAAACTATGAACTACTGAGCGAATAATATCACAGGTATTACTTGTAAAAAATATCTGTGATCGATGTGTTGTGGTACGTAAAGAACTGCATGGTCAAAAAGATGGTTGTAGATGCAAATTGTTGTCATCAGGTACAACAAAAACACAACATGTTCTTACAAACTGTTTGGCATCACATCCATTTTTCCCGGTTTACACGATGTAATTGGCAGTTTGGCGTGGTTAACCATGTGATATTTATTTTTATAAATGTGATCACTGGCATGATCAAGGATTTCTTGACCAATGCGGCAAAACTGATCATACCGAGTGTTGTACATGGTAGGCATCAATTTACTCCTAACGAAGCAATTACATGCTTCTTAACGCTCATGAAGTGCTTCGAACAATTTTTTATACAACCTATGAACAACATCACTGCATGAAATGTACATTATTGTATTGTTGAGAAGCATTATCACTTCTCAGGGCGTGGTTCATCCGCACAATACTTGCTCTCGTTGCACTATACAGGTAAATGACGAGGGCATAAAATCAGGCTGTTATGTTGGTTGTAATAACACAATCACATAAAGTATAATTCATCCGTTGTTGTAGCGTGTAGTTAATTTATTATTACAGCGTTTAGTTTGCTCCTTATAAATCACAATTTCTTTCTTCCACAACATAATTCCTTTCCTATGAACCGCAAGTTCTTTCTTCCACAACACAATTCCTTTCCTATGAACCGCAAGTTCTTTCTTCCACAACACGATTCCTTTCCTATAAATCACAAGTTCTTTCTTCCACAACACAATTCCTTTCCTATAAATCACAAGTTCTTTCTTCCACAACACGATTCCTTTCCTATAAATCACAAGTTCTTTCTTCCACAACACAATTCCTTTCCTATAAATCACAAGTTCTTTCTTCCACAACACAATTCCTTTCCTATAAATCACAAGTTCTTTCTTCCACAACACAATTCCTTTCCTATGAACCGCAATTTATTCCCCATAAACTGCAATCCACTCTCCACAACATTTCACCGAAATAATTTTACGTGTCTCTTAACACCCGTCGTATTGTGTGGTCTCATCCTTCTGTAACTTGTAGAATATCCTGCATCCACAGCTACTGCATCTTATAGGATCTTTAGGACCAACCACTTCCAATTTTTTACAGTCTTTGCACTGATACTTGTACATTTTTCTCTGATCCTGTTCATCTCTCATTGTAGAAGGGCTGAACACATTCACTGTTTTAGAGGAGGCACTGATACACCCTGCAACCGCAGTAGCTAGTATTGAGCACGGCTATGAGCCAAAGTTCGTTTGTCAAAACAAAGCTGTCCATAAAAATGTAACACGTCGTATCATCGGCACCAGAAGAAGAAGCGTGTCACGAGTAACCAAATCAGAACGTATAACGATATTAACACTTCGGCAGATGTAACATTCGACAATGAATCACTTCTCTGCCTTAACGATATTCAACGAATAGACATGAAAATGTCTGTGCAAACTTGATTGTATCAACGGCATAATAACAGCATCATAGATACAAATCATGAAGAATTGTGTCATCTCCCATCAATTAACACATTCATTACCACTACACCAATCGTTGATCAAGTGCTCGGTTCCTCGCACTATCGATGTGTGATTTATGCTCTGACTCCATCATCAAAACGTAACTTGATGCGTATAAAATTGGTGAACATTAAACAGCGCTATATCAATACCTTGTTCTGGTGCGGGCTGTATGTTAGCACTCTATGATTAGAACATTATTACTTGTATAAAGGGGTTATCTGCATTATCACTTTGCTATCTACTGCCCGGCTAACACAAACTTCTACCTTTGAACATTATTTAGCCATTGTATTTGAGCGAAATCTCACTATTTAGCCATTCATCTTACTAGCACTTGTCATAAATAGAGTGGACATTATGCAAGTTGTTCTTCCGTAACATGTTCTTCAATGTCTTTTTCTGAACCACGATCTTGATCCTCTACTGTTGTACAGAAGAATCACCAGGGAGTAATGACAGAGCAAAACTTGCTTCCACAAAAACGACCAGAATGCAAAAAAGAATGGTAAAATATGCTTTAACTGCTGAACGAAAAAACGTATTTGTCATTATTATATCTCTAACATTGCGTATTATATGTATATGATAAAGAATTTGCCTTCATAGATGAGAAGAAACAATTACACGCAGAAGGTTCTACATTTATGATCCAAATGAGAACGCCACCCTATTCATATGACAAATCTTTAGCACGAATGGCAACACATTAGCGGCAATTGATATCTTTAAAACTCAGTGGAATAATCACACGCAACAAGGTTAGGGTTAGAACGGGTTGAATGCTATCTTTATTATGACACGACCCCGTTTGTGAATCTTGTAGCTACCAGTAAACACACCGAATATTTAACCGGAACATTACAACGCCACACTGGCTATTAAATGAACAAAATAGCAAGCTTTCAATTTGATAGCCTAAAACTCAGATCAAAGTGATGGCATAGTGTTTAGACTAATAGAACTTGTGAAATACGGGTCTAGCAACTGATCCGATGTGGATGTTAATCAACAAATTGCAAGGGTTTACGCTTTTATTGATATGAGTAATTTGGCGAGGTGTGTGGTAAATATAAACACGTTTTTAGCAAAAAGAATGAGTTCATTGGCAGGGGCAGAAGGATGCTAATTTGTGTACACGTGCCGAGTGTAGAAACATGTTAAAAAGATTATTTAGGAACATATGCAGCACACTATCGTAAGCAAACCGAAAGTGCCACTGAAAATTATTTGCTTCTCATTCATGTCCATACAAATAGATAAGTTAGAAGCTGAGTGGTCAGTTCGAAAGAAAAACGAAAAATTGCTACTTTGCATTCTTTCGACACTAAAAAAAGTAAAAGTTTTATTTAGTTGGTTTTCCTAAGACACACCCAGTTGTTCTTTGTAAGCTGCATAAAATCATATTATTACAAGATGACAA
>NW_007360669.1:0-6828 GCF_000192795.1 Vavraia culicis subsp. floridensis | reverse complement strand
TTTGTCATAAATAGAGTGGACATTATGCAAGTTGTTCTTCCGTAACATGTTCTTCAATGTCTTGTTCTGAACCACGATCTTGATCCTCTACTGTTGTACAGAAGAATCACCAAGGAGTAATGACAGAGCAAAACTTGCTTCCACAAAAACGACCAGAATGCAAAAAAGAATGGTAAAATATGCTTATAATCAGCAAACAACAATTCATTTGCTAGAAAAAAATTGTTTGGTCTTAGTTTTCGTGCATTACCGTACGAATCATTTTATGCATCGATACGTAAATTATACTTCTGGGTATTACCGTTACAATTATTTTGTGGAATATATGCAAAAAATAAATAGATCATTAGCTGGATTCGAACATAAGTATAGAAGTACATTTCTCAACGATAGCTGCTTCAAGCTCTTCACTCACATTTCATGACCTTTCCGCCAAAAATACGATCATAGCTTATCAGCCAACTCCTCATATCTCATGTTTTATTGGTGATAAGTTTTCCCATATTTGCAAATTTTATTCTCTCTACACCAACAGAACTTTCTTTTTGTTCAAATTTTTTTGCCCTCCCAAGAATGTCCAAGCGAATCAAGAAAGTGGGTATAACCGGTAAGTTCGGCGTACGTTACGGATCATCCCTAAGAAAGCGTGCCAAGATATGTATGGACCAGAAGAAGAGGAAGTACGAGTGTCCTTTCTGTGGAAAGAGCAACGTTAGATGGCAGGCTATTGGACTATGGAAGTGCAAGAGTTGTGAAAAGGTAATGAGTGGGGGAGGGTATACGTTTGAGACACCTCTGCACTGCACCATCAAGCAGACTCTGTCTAGAACCGAGTAAAGCTGCCGTTTTTATGATTTCTTGTTTGTGTGTTACCCGTTGTGGTTCTTTGTACCTCATGTTTATATCCACTACCGGTTTAAGGTATTTTTTACATTCTTTGTTCGTTTTGATGCGTCAATCATTTTTTTGTGCATGGTGCGTTCCTGTAGGAGGGTTACATGCTTGGTTTGCGTGTTAAGATCGCCGCTCTAATCGCGGTAAACACCCTTCTGTTGTGTTGAGGTTGCGGGTCAGTGTTTGCGATTCCGCTATGAACCACGGGACAGTGATCATGTTAGTTCCAGCGTAGTGCACTTTTTGAATGACTTTCCACGTGAGGTGATAAATAAACGATTCTTAACAAAGGAGGCGCATGTCTGGATTGACCATGGAATTGAAGCGTTCCGATAAATCTCTCAGTGATGTGTTACCATTCATAACATACATGCCACATATTGCATGTGGTACTTTCGCTGCAGCCTTGCCCCATGTGATCGTTACTTTTATCTCATTCAGGCACCTTAAATGCACTGTGTGCACCACAAGATGGCGGACTTCCCTAAAACGCAATAAAAACGGATGCATTCATCCATGCAGGATGCAACATTCGTCGATAATTTTGTTTCGTTAGTTGTTGAGCATGGTGATACGCATAATTATCGCCTACCATACGAAAAAAAACACGTTAAGTATTGAACACATGGCAACGAAGAAACAAATCTGTCTCTTGTCATAGGAATGCTTAGATCCCTGCCATATCTAAGATTGAGGTGGCCGTAAGTAGCGTGTTGTTGCAAGATATAGACAGATTTGTACGTGTTCTTTGGTAATACGATGTAAAAATCTTTAGGTCATCCATGATGGGGAACAAAGTGCGCGCTTCTCACAAATAATTGTTTTCACGTTGTTGAATGCCTGCTCATTTCATCGTTCACTACAAATTACAATCTTGTTCTGCTATTCATTCCCGCGTGACAGCCGCCTCGCAACAACAAACACACGTAACAGAAAGAAAAGATAGCAATTTCGTAATTTGCTTGTGATATGCTGTGTAGTCAAACTGCTGTTCTCTCTGCCTTTACTCCTCTTCAAATGCTCTGTTGCAATACGGCATTCTGCTCTTTTCTGCCGTGCACGGTTTGTTGTGATATTTTTATCTGCGAAACACGCATCCCCACGAAATAATCACTTCATGTTTCAACTTAAAAAATAAAAGCGAAATATTCTTGCTCATCCATGCTGCGCATCTGTCTATTCGTGATTCTTTGCTTTTCAACACATCGTGAGGTGAACACCCGCATAGAGCTCTTTGCCAATCAGGATCCGAGCTTCCTCCTCGTCAACAAGATGTACCCCACGATGCCGCTTACAATCTTTGAAACCGACAAGGAACAGGAAATATTCCTTCCTGTTGGTCTGTCAGAAATATCTGAAAGCGCGCTTTCCTTCCAGCTGTTCCACTCGTACTACGAAGGCCTGCACAAGAACTTCTACTTTGAATGGAACGGTGATAAACGAACACGTGTGTTGCCAGAAGGTGATTATCTGCAGGCTCGTCGTGGTCGTAAGAACATTCTGACCGGCATGACAGCGCATCCCATCCATAACTCATTGTTCATCAAGATAATGTACAACGGAAAGTGTCTTGAGGCGTTGAAAACAAAAAGCCGGTACAGAGATGCACACCCCCTGCGATTTGTTGATTGTGCAGACTCAAATTATCAGCGATTCAAGTTCGTCAGTCATGCAAAGGCTGTATGCATACTGGGACTAGAAGAGTGCACGCACAGAAACGAGGACATTTTCAGGGCAGAAGAGGTGTTGAGGAGCAGAGTGCATCACTTCATAATCAACAAGTGAGCATGAGTGGTTCAAAGGATGTGTTTGTGGATGCTAATATGAGTGACAATCAACCGATCTGATGAGAATGGTTGTTGTGGTGTGAGAGCCGGTCGCTTTGCGAAGTACTGTGGTATTGGCGAATTGATGGTCATTGTTCAAGAGCGAGCTGAAAAGAACAGCACTTATGATCCGGTAGAATGCCGAGCAAAGTATGATCCGTGATTAAATCTTTTTGATGTGTTCAAACTCTGTATGTACATTGCTTGCAGCTCGGTACAGACATTCTCATCAATTTTACTATGAAATAACGGACTGATTGTGCTGCTTGCGGTCCACTTATTCGTGACCATACGGTGGCACTCTACACGAAGAAACGGTGTGCGATAACAAAGACAGAATTTTTGTGGTAATCCGGAGTAAACACCGTTCTTATGCACCTTTGCAATCCTTGTTCATTTCCGCATCACTCTTTAAAGTGTGTTGCTTCGCTTGAGCTGCGTTGAACGGTGCACGTTTGTATATATGCACGCCTTTCACTCCATCTCGTACGTAAAAGACTATGAACAGTGGTGTCCACGAAACGGATTATAACCATGGTCTAGGCACTAATGCCAAATACTGCTTGTGGATAGGTGTTGATTAGAGCATACCGATCCAGTTAGAAAGCAATTGTGAACAAATACTCGCTTTGGCACAATAAATCTATCTAAAAAGTGGTGTGCATCAAAATGCCGTAGTCCAATGTTAGCCGCGCGTTTTACGTTTTAGGGCATAAATGATTAGCAAATGCAAACAAAAACGATATCAACGTGGGATAGTGCACAGCCATCAACGTTGTTTCACAGTAATTACGTAGCAGCGAATGAGCATGATGATTAATTTAGGTGGCACATCACACGGTGATGTGCTTGGGAATGGAAACGAGCAGCTCACTTGGCTGTCTTTGCGAACGGAACATGTATACCTCAAATTTGATTGTTGCAGAAATATTTGCTTGTTCTGTTAGGTGTAAAATGGAAATACGACCCAGGTGTCAGGTCATTTATAAACATTAATTTGTGTGGATATTAAGGACAATATAATTTGATTGTTGTGCAGTAATTCTCATATCATAGGAAAGCACCTGCACCCTTCTTTTGTGGACCGTTCTCCTGATATTTTTATTTTTTGCCAAGAAGCGTTGACACGATCAGATCAATCCTTGTGTCGAAGCAATTAATTATTCTGTGGTGCACTGTTTCATGTTTTGTGCTCCTGAGAATCAGATTAGCATATATTAAGCATGAGTTGCGTAAGAAAATGCTTTAGACCTGCTTATGATCGGAAGAACACGAATGGCATGTTAAACGAGTGATTCTTTGTATGAAAGGATCGATTGGTTGTACGTTTGGGGATGCACAGCATGTATAATTTGTGATGAGCATGCTGCATGGGTGAATGTGATTGAGGTTTGCTGAGCGTGTTAAGTGTGATGAACATTACGGCAATGGAGGGTGATTGAGGTTTGCTGAGCGTGTTAAGTGTGATGAACATTACGGCCATGGGGTGTGATTGAGGTTTGCTGAGCGTGTTAAGTGTGATGAACATTACGGCCATGGAGGGTGCTGCGTCCTGGAACGATTACGGATAGTTGTGGTGTGCAATGCTTGGCAATTCTTTGTCGCTATTTTGCAAAACAGCATCGGCTCCAAAACACACAAATTGTTTCGTCTGTTCCTTAACTTGTGATACCTTCACATGAAACCGTTGTTTCACAACAAATCAAACAAGCATAAATACTGGGCTATGTCTCGCGCTCATGCGAATTTCTGTTCTCTTATACGCTGTGTTTATGCGCTATGCACGTGCAAGAATGATTAACGAGCTCGATTACTTCACGGGCAAGGACATTTACATCAAGCTTGCGGGCTACCCCTCAATACATCTGGCATACAGCATCAAGGACAACGCGTTCCGATTTGTTAACTCGAATCTTAGTCCGTCCATCTTTGCATATGATGACCGTGCACGCATAACCACGAACGGTAACAAATTTGAGCTTGTCATCGGCGGTGTGCAGGCTTGTCTGAAGAAGGACCGCATCGTGCGATGCGATAGCAGTGATTCAAAGACATCCTCGCTCTTTAAAATCACGAAGGATCAGTACGGTTTTGAAATAGCGAACAACGACTCGTGTATCACAAAGGAAATGGACACAAAGACAAACATGAAGAAATGCATGCAGACAGAAGATCAGATGTACGATTTTGAGACGAGCGGATCGCTCGGGTGCAAGGATGCGGAGGAACAGAACGATGTGCGGATGATGAACGTCGAGCGAGCACTCGGCGAGTTAATGCGTGAGATGGCCTGGCGGAACAACGATACGCACTACTCGGACGGCATGCGATACGCGCCATTCTACGATCACGGGCCGAGTACCATGCGGGTGGATAGCTTTGGCGATAAATTGGTGCAGCAGGAGAGTCCACTGCACGGGTACCTGAGTGACAGGTTCATACACGAACGGCCTGTTCACGATGCACCCATCTTCGACACCCATGCAATGCATGAACAGCCGATACACACCACAGAAACGATGGTGCACGAGACAGAAGCTTTCCCGAGATACGTGCAGTCGGAGATGCATGTCGAGCCTGTGCACCACGCGGTTATTCACAGCGAAGAACGGCCAGTGGTGATCGAGAATAGACCGATCGTACAGGACCAGCTACACTCTGAAAAGACGAAGATAGTTCCTGGCAAAACGACCGTAGAGACGAAGACGGTGCCTGTGAAGATGAGGGTCAGAACACAAATGGCGCCAACCACAAAGACAGTGGTGACCGAGACAGTGACAGATCAAGATGTGGTCAATGAGGAAGCCGATGTGAGCTATGACGAGGAGACCGATGTTGAGGATGTAAATTCGCTGTGAGGATTAAATGATTATTTGTTGTAATTCAGCGCTGCTATGCATGGATGTGTGAGTATTTAAATACTTTTTTGCATAAACAGATACGTTCTAGAACAATTATGCATTAATAATCAGCTTAAAGCACCCTTTACAGATTATGCGAACCAACAGAATTACTGCGATATTTCACATCATAGGGACGCAACGGCTGGGTTATCACCAATAAACATCATGATAAACTTTTTCTTGGTGATGAGGCACGTAGCCCAGCGTTATTTAGTTCCAGGAATGGTCAATAAGCTCATTTAATATTTTATTGGTTTATGACAGTGGACCGATTAGTTTAATCTACTTAAAGGAACGTAAACTTGTTTATGCAATGTTTTGCTGTGTTTCATTCCAAAACAAAACGCATCATAAACCAACATGTTGGCAAAGAGTAAGATTGCACTTTGTTACAAAGGAAGAACAACAATATTTAATGTTGCGTTTAAAATATTTTATTATATGAAATGCTGCTTAAATTACTACACGATACCATTGCAAGTATTCCACCCATATCAGCGTTAAACAAGGCATCTTTCACAAGCAATATTAAATTATTGCCCTCTCAAGTCATTTCTCCTCCACACGAACATCAAGTAAAGTGTTTTTTCCTTACAGCAATTTTGCTTTATGTCGGTATAAAGGCTTCAATTTAATAGCATGATTTTTGTACACAAAAAAGCAGATTTGAGCAGTTATTTGTAGTATCCGTCCAAAAGAGAAAAAAGACGGAACAGGTATTTGCCAACAGTCATCCACAAGATTTAACTCAAGCTATCACATTCAACGATTATACAAACTGCTATCTCAAAAATGATCTGAATTGCACACTTAATCGATCCTTCTCATCATTTGATGACATGTCTAAAATCATTTGACAACTCACAAATTTTTTACTGAGGAATTCTAAAAAGTTTATTTGGTGTAGTTAAAACGTATCTGCTATGTTTAATTACTTTATAATATTTTTAAACGGTAGTTTTCTGTTTTGTTTCGTTGTGGCATGATGGTATTTAACCATGACCGCACAATTCTGTGCTAAAAATAAATTTACCAATATTGTTCTATCATACACCAACTCCCGCAATATGAGAATCTAATTAATAAATATTTTTGACTCTCTCAAAAATTTATGACAAAAAGGAGAAGCGTGTTTCTAACTCGTACTGGCACAGCAATACTGATTTGGAAATTTTCATGACCAGAGAAACTGTCTATTGGTAAGG
>NW_007360668.1:0-24427 GCF_000192795.1 Vavraia culicis subsp. floridensis | reverse complement strand
GAGATTGCTTAGCAGATATCTTTGCCATTTCACTAACAATTTCGTATTCAACGAGGAACAAAGCGGTATCCTCCGTTGAGTTTGGCAGTTAAAAACCTCTGCACGTATCGGTAACTGTACTTCCTATAGAAGCAGCTATACATGTTCAAATAAACTATTATTTCATTTTAATGTCTACAGTACAAAAAAATATGATTATTGCTGCAGTATTAACAGGCTTCAAAGAGCACACCACGCTAATGCCGGTCCAAAGAAAAAAGCACAATTGCGCAAATGGTTTTTTTGAACCAGATATGTCCTACACCTCTGTACATCTCATCCAAATAATGTAAATCTTGTTTTAAAAACCATGTTTTTGTAACTATACACCGCTTAAAAGCTATTACTTGCAGAGCCAACAAATAAAACAGGTAGTTTGCATTTAAGAAGGTGAGCTAAACGAAGCGTTAACCAAGAAACTGAGAGTTGCTAGATCTACGTGGCTATCTGTTTCATGACCTAGGAATGGAGTGCTGGTACGGAATGCATTCCTGTAAATTACTGCACTGCCCTCTTGAGCAACATGATCCGGTAAATATTTTTAAGTAATTCCAAGTTAAATCTATTGGTTTATAGCCGTACATCTGATCACTACAGCTTATACATTACGCTGTAGGTAATTATCGCCTAGCTATCTCGGTTAAGCGGTTCTTTAATAAAAAACTGGTTCGTACTTTAATTTTAAACTATGTACCCCCTAGAAATGCACAGCGTATCAAGCCGGATCATCACACTGTCCTCGATACTATTCAATGCAACCACCATACTCTTGTTTAGCATTTGTATTTTCACGTACATTGCAGACAAGCGGAGAGCACCATGCAACTTACGGATAGTTTCTGTTCAGCCTGTCACAACGCATAGCATGGGAAAAAATGTAGTTTTCAGTCCACAGGTTGATTTGAAGGATCACTTTCATTTGAACGTAAAGCAGGTTTTTCTATACCTGAGAATGCACAATAAGACTACGTCTGAAATGGTTTGGTCTGAAATTGTGGGACGAAGTAGTTCAAAGCGATTTTATGAAAATTTAGTCAATACCTACAGATTTTTCGATATTACAGATGGTTCTAAAGTCCGATTTGAACTGCGGGGATGTGTCTTTCCATATGTCGGTATGGTGCAAGATAAGCTGCTTGGGAGCGTTGTTATGACGGTAAAACATCCCAATAAATAAATGTATTTGGTCGTTATTGAAACAAAATGTCTTATGTATGCGCTGCTATTATTGCCTATTACTTTTCACTTGGCTGCTCTACACTGGAACAGTCTAATTATACGTTATTTGCAAGATAAATGACAATTTATAAAAAACTAGGATAATTAAACGACTGCACCGTGACATTGAGGGAAAAAGCTTTTGGTAATTCGGTAGTTCTCCTAAACTTTATTCAATTGTTTACGGAGTCCCTACGGTTTATCAACGAACACACTGTGAAAGAAAGTTCATTGAGAAGCATAGTACGCATGTCATGCACGGATGAAAATCATGACACAGTACATTTTTAATGTTTCTTCTTTCCAAATATTTGTCTGGTAATTTTTTTCTTCTTTTCTACATATGCTACGCCCTCCACGTTACTTACGCTTTTCAGGCTTTTCTGATTCACAACAGTTTCTTCAACATCTTCGCTCTCCAATTCCTTCTCAGAGGCCAGTAAAATACTTGCAAGCAATTCTTTCTGCTCCTCCTTTGTTTTAAACACTCGATTATCAAAATTATCCATTTTCATGTCGTCAAAGACTTTGAAGGTGTATCCCTGGTCGATCAGATACTGCTGTCTTTTTGTGGAGTAGTACATTTCGTCTGTGTCTTTCGAGACTAACGAGTAGAAATACACCTTGAAGCCAGGATCATTTCTTCGTTTCGCGCGGAGAATGCGGCCAAGCCGCTGTGCTTCCTGTCTTCGACTGCCAAAATGGCTGCTGATCTGTATTAAACATGTTGCTTCAGGCAGATCAATCGAGGTGTCACCCACTTTAGAAAGAAAAAGCGTGTTAATCATGGGATTGGTCTGGAACTGCTTGAGAATCTTCATTCTTTCCTGTTGTCCTGTGGGACCGTAAATGTAAGGCTTACCCAGCTTCAGTGCATAGCTCTTAAGCGCGTGTACATTATCTGAAAACACTATAATTTTGTCCCCTCGCTTCTCGTGCATGTTTATCAGGTACTGTGTGGTTTGGAACTTGATAGGATTCATTATGGCGATAACCCTGCGCTTTCTCGTGTTCTGCCGAAGATACGCAGAGTAGAAATGATTTGTCATGGAGCACCAAACCTCAAAACATGAGACTGTGGCGATGTGCCCCTGCATGCTCAGATACTGCCAATCTGCCTCGTAGAGCTTGGGCCCGATGAGAAAATTGAGATCCTCAATTTTGTCATCCTCACGTAACAATGTAGCCGTTAGCCCCAGCTTACAGTGATGAGACACCAAACCGAGGACTTTTCTGAACATCTGAGCGGGAACCACATGCACCTCATCAAGAATGAGCAATCCCCATTCTGTATTTTTTATGTGATCCATCGCCTTTTGTGCCTCGTATGACCGTTTTCCTGAAAAGCATAGCATCGTATACGTTGATACAATCACAGAGTCACATACATCCTTTCGCTCGCTGGTAAAACACGCAATATCGTCGTCCTTCACGTTCGTAAATTGCTTTATCTGTGCTTTCCATTGTTCCACCGAGACAGCGCTCGTGCAGAGCACTAATGTCGGTTTTTTAATTGTGCAAATTGCTGTGATGCCCACCAGGGTCTTGCCGCTCCCGCATGGCAACACGATTATTCCACTTCTGCCTCGACCGTTTCCAAACATTTTGTTGAGACTTATCTCCTGATACGTCCTTATTACTATATTGTTCTTCAGTTCCATGTCAATTTCTTTGAGCTTTTTATCATTTCTGAAGTCGTATTCTTCAATCAGCGGAAAATCAATTTCGATGCACCTCTTCTTCAAGCATTCCAGATGTTCCGGTCGGATCTCATATGTCAGCGATGCCGTGTTTTCGGACATATCATCGGCAGAAACAACTTCCTGTTGAATCAACGCGGTCGATATTTGCGAATCTTTAAGCACGGTCTTAAGCACATCTTCGTTCAAAATCTCAATGAAGTATTTCGATTCACGTAAAATCAGTTTTAGCTTACCGTACGACAGCGTACAAGCGATTATAAATTTTCTTATGCACTTAGGAATCACATTTTTTGAGAGCCGGTCAAGCGAGAAAAGAATATCATCCGTGTTAAGACCTACTGATGCAGCTGCGTACAGCGAGTAAGATGTTATTTTGTATTCATGAATGTGCTTTGGTCTTGATATAGGCTCAGATATAGCGATGAGAAAGTCTGTTGCCGCTTTGAAAAGCGGCGAGAATGTCTCAAGTATGATAATTCCGTCATAATTGACCCAAAAGGGATAGTCGAGGTGATTGTCTTTCAGCACGATGCGCTCATACGTTGGCGCTTCTCTATGTGCTTGTTTCGGAAGGAATACCTCTGCCATTTAGCAGGGGCACTATGTTCATCACTTAAAATATTATGATCCTGGGAGTAATCAATGTCGAATAGATGTGCATGGGATGTCAGTATGCAGATAACTTTCAGTATTTCAAGCAAGAATGATACAATTGACTCCTATCGTGCTATAAACGTATGTAACAAGCGGTAAATGTGTATTTGGTCAGTATGAAGCATATCACGGCATGTTGTATGTCCTTTGCTAAAACTGTCATGCATGGGATGCTAATGCGGATGAGCGGATATATAAAGCTGTAGAACACGAAAATTTTATCATCGAGGAATTTAAAATTTTGGTTTATATCACACTTTCTGTGTTATAGCAGAGGGAAGGCGTCTTTGGGATGACGGGTAAGTCTCATACATCAAATTTCTTGGTCTTTATGACGTATTTGCACCAATCGACACGTTCTGCCCATTTTTGATACTAATTATTTGTAAAACCACAACGTCCGCTAACAAAAACGGACACGAACTCATGATCACCCATCAATCACGAGCAATGCTACGAGGCAAGAAAGGTAAAACAATGATTTATTGGGGATGTTCCGCTACCATGCAAAATTCTGCACGCTCCACTGCTATGGCACTGGCAATAAACGTAGCAAACATGTTTATTATAACATATCATGTTTTCGTTCATTACCCATTATCCTTCGCACATCTTCAAAAAAAGCATCTTGCACCTCCTCGGGCATGTTAGCCGTCATAAAATCATATATCTCTTTGTATAGCGCTTCAATATTGACGTTCTCGTTTACCTCCAATGCTTCCATTTTTTGAACAATTTTATCGTGGAATCCCGACTTTTTTATGTGCAAGTCTAGCAGATTTAACAGTTTGTTTTTTGTCTCCTCAGAAATTAAATCGTCCGATGTTTGAGGCATTTCGTGCGCAGGGCAAAAAATTGAAAGCGCAAAAGAGCCGCATAGAATTGATCAGTACCAATGTTGTGTGTAAAAACATGTTTAAGTATGAATTTTGATCGGTTACACGGTATTTTAGTATTTTTATTGCGAGTATGCTTATAAAGCCCGCATAGTATAGGCCGTGTACGGCATGATAGAATATAACAGAAATGTAAAATCCGATTGTTCATAAAATTGGAGTACCGTGTACCGCTTCATTGCATTTAAATAGTCATTATAACATCGTTGTATTATAGATAATTAGTCTTTAAGTGGACTTTATTGCAGGCTTTGTACATGTTTATCACATTATGTAAATGCTCTTCAAATTGTAACCGGTGCAATAACCTTGTTTGGTTAGTCTGGCGAGCTAAAATTAATTTTTAATGCTATGAGCCTCTGATACTGGCACTAGCTGTATTTAACATTAGAGCGTAATTCGGGTGTGTATCCAAACTTATTTTGCTGTAAGAACCGCCCTAGCAACATAATATATGGTTTAAGTAAATCGTACGGGGTATTTGATCATGAGATCAGGATTGTACTTTTCATTTGTAACCTGCTGTAACTTTGCAGCTAGAAGATGTTGAATCGTAGAAGACTTATTGCTAGACCTTAAAATTCATAAAACAAATAAATAGTAACAGGCACATGCTATATTATGAGACTTTAATGTTGGTATCAAAATATTCGCAGAAAGAGCTTGGAGATATAATGGATTGATATTAGAAGATAGTACGCTCAATAATCTTTAAATGACATGCAGGATGTATTTATTGGTAAAACAGAATTGTTTATTTGTATTTACCTATTTATGAGGATACGTGTTCATATTATGTAGTTCGATCTCATCTCCCAAAATCTAGACAATATATTCTAATTCAGTGTAACAAATATACCTTGGAGAGTGTTGCTGAAATGTCTTCAGTGCGAAAAACTGAACTACACCAAGACAAAACTCACACTCTCAAAAATTCGCTTTATTGCATCAAATATACGTAAGATGACCGTATGTCTACGAGTTAAAAGATTTAGAAAACGCTTTATTACACGGTCTGCGTTTAAATTTTAAATTTTTACTCTGAATTTTTTACAAATCTTCTTGTATATTAGGTCACTGCCCACATTTATGGATAACACAGCCAAAAGAGTGAAGTAAAACACAGGATTGCCATATATCGTGTAGTCCACTTCATCTATCCCAAAAATAACGGCAGCAAAAACTATGGTGGTCATCACCATGGATATGATGGTGTAAACGTTAAAAAACTCAATCAGACTAACCTGAAAAATGAACGTGCTGATGAACACAACGTATGAGAAATACGTGGTCATGTACGCATAGTTCCAGTCTAGCATTGCAAAACTCACCCAGTACAGAAGACATCCCTTCACCACTGCAAACGACATCGAAAAAATGATGGATCTGGTCGAGAAATAGTCTCTTGTCTGTTTATACGACTCAAGTATCCGCCTTTCTGTGGCCTGATCTTGGAACTCACGCTGTTCCTTTCCCCTATCAAAAATGGCGATCGTGAAGGGAATGAATGACGTAAACAGAATGTTGAAATAATTTAGGAAGTAATAATTAAAAGCGCTCAAACCTGAAAACCCGTTTGAAAAATTATAATTGAACTGAAATGTGATCAGAAAGATGTTTTTGAAGAATGAGTTGATGGTCAACTTGGAGAATCGGACAAGATTGTTCTTTCCATGATGGAACAGCAGCTTTCTCAGGTGATGGAAACTCATAACGGCAAAGTCCCCTGCAAGTGCAGCCTGGCCACCTTCCTTTCCCCTGATACCCACACCAACTGTGCTCGCGTTTATCATTGACACGTCGTTGTTTCCATCTCCTATGGCCAGTACAGTCAGCCCCCTTTTAACAAGTTCCTTAGCCACTATAGCTTTCTTGTCGGGAATTGCCCTATAAATGATCAGAGAGTCTGGCAGTCTTTCCATCCATACATCACGATTCATAGGAAGCGACGTGTTGCTGTTTAGCTGCTCAACTATTTCATCCGGTTTGTACGCCGCATCGCTCACAATACCAACACTTCTTCCACAGCTGAGCGCTGTTTCTTTCTTATCACCGGTTACCATCCAAATCTTTATGCCCGCTTCCTTTAAATCTTCTACTGTGTCCTTAACCTTGAATCCTATTCTGTCTTCGATATACGCTATGCCAGCAAATCTCAACTTGTTCTCCAATCCTTCAAAGAGTCTCTCAATCGATTTTGGATTTAACATGTTCTCATGATACTCATTCAGAAATACGTTCAGTTCGTTGGCATCTTCTATCTTTCTATGAACCACCAGCAGCGACCTGTAGTTAGAATTAACCTCCACCGTTGATGGTGGACTCAAATGAGCGTTTAATCTCTGATCCGATCCCTTGGTGAACAAATATATATCGTTATTTCGAACAAAACGTTCGTTTTTGGTATTTATCTGCACGAGTGTGCTCATTCGCTGTCTCTCCGAATTAAATTCTAGGACAGCAAGCACTTTAACATCATAAATCGAGTTTGCTATTTCAACTTTTAGCATTATATCGGCCTTGTTCCGCAGAAAGCAGCCTACGCTTTCCAGCCTCTCTACAATAGAAATTTCATCCTGCGATATTCCCTCGTACTTGTTGTTGATAAGCTGCAGTTCATTATTGCACAGTAGATTTATCACAAAAAAGAACGAATCTTCCATATTCAATGAATCTATTCCCCTGAGACCACTTCCTGTATCGTAGTACCTGAAATTCATTTTGTTCTCCGTTAATGTCCCAGTCTTATCACTCAGTATGATGTCAATCATGCCAATATCCTCTGTTACATTCGAGTTTCTGCAATACGCGCCTTTTATGTCCGGGTCATAGCTCACAAAATTTTTTTGGAAGATGCGTGCCACCTCTATCATCACAAACAGTGATAGAGGAATAAGATACGAGTAAAGGATGTAATTTGTTCCTGTGAGCTTCAACGCCTGCTTGCTGAAGTTGTCAATCTCGTAGATATTTACCTGTTCTCTTCGCAAATTTGCTGTAAGTATAGTACAGGACGTAAATAGAATAATGAAATACAAAATAAATATGTAGAACATTTTTCTTTCGACTTTTTTTTCAAATTTGCTCCGTTTCAAGTCTGTCTTGTGTTGATTTTTGCTTATCTTGGTTTTATCGCCCACCGTTATGACCAGCCCGAGTATTTGATCCGTTGATCGGACGTGGGTACCTCTAAGCAGAATATTCTTCTCTGTCTGCAGTAAAACATTGTTATCGAATTTTATCTTCGCGCTTATATCATTGAAGTCGATTCCGCCCTCGGAAATATCCAATTCTCTGATGTTTCTTATTATTCGTTTGTCACATTCACACATTTCGTAGTCGGAAGTGGGCCGTGTACCTCCACACGGATCTATCACAGCACTTATATTGCTCTGTTTCTTTTTAAGATTTGCCTCACCATCCAGAGAAGATGTCTGTATGAAACAAAACCCCCGGCACTTCAAGTATTTTCCGTCAAACACCTTGGCATTAAGCAACACAATATCGCTAGGTACCTCTTCGTTCTCCCTGAGAATGATCACATTGCCCACCCTGAGATCTTCTACGTAAGATGATGTAGCCATAAAATTGGTTCCATCTGCATTGCAGATATCAAGTTCGCTATATTCCTCAGTTATGTTATTTGTTTTTTCCATAATTTTGTGTATTATTCTCTCATTTGCATGCCTGTCCTGTTTGTGCCTTATAATGTCTTCTATGCCATCCTTGAAGATGCTTATGCCGATCACGATCAAAAAGGCCGTTAGGTACGCATATGGAGGGAAAGGAGATACAGCAGGTATCAAAAGGAGCATAAGTGTCACGAAGAAAAACACATTGCTATATTTGGAAAACTGTCTGTATAGATTTAGAGGCAAGAAAGAGGCTAACGTATACTTCGAAGTAACTATTTTGTTTTCTTTTACGGCCATATATGAAAGGGTACGTCCTCGGTTTGTTGATTTATCGCAAAATTAAATTTACAGAATGATTGGAAATTCCGTACAGCTATAAAAATAAGCATTCGATCGAATCTCTAGCTTGTTTCCAAAAACATGAGTATTTGTACCTTATGTTTGATCAACAGTTGTATTACTAGCTTTCCTTGAAAAGGTTTAATTGTTTGTTTGTTAATTTCCTTTTATCTGTGGACCAATTAATCACAAAAACCAATTAAAATTTAATAAAATGTAACATTTACTAGGTGAGGTGATGTAAAGCAGTATAATATCAAGGAAGCATTGCATTAGAAGTGTTGATGTTATGAGCTTGAGTATGTTAACGGTGGAAGTTATTTGCTGCTTAATGTGCTTTAAATATCTTTGGTTGTGTGTTGTATGACTGGGAAATAAAGACTTGGATTCTTATGGAAGATACCAGGTGACCAGGGTGTGTATCGTGCGGTAAAGCATTTGATCAAAGGGGCTTTTACGAAAAAACACTGGTCTACGGTGTGGTGCAAATAAAATAGTAAGTAAACCAATAAAGATAAAGAAAAGCATGAGATATAACATTATTCATAGTTTTAGCTTAATTCAGCGAAAAATATTGTTTTTTTGAAGTTAAATTCAGCAATGAGTTCAACTAACATTTAATAATTACGTATTTACTACTAATTAAGTGGTATGAGTCCATTATGTCGGTAGAACAAAATAAATACGTTTTAAAAACCTGATTATAACACAAAGCTACACTTTCTTAGTATAGATCACATTCTTTAAATATTGGCTTTAGAGCTGAGATATAGTTGCGAAGTCTAAACACAGTACTTTACGGGGATACTTGCCCTTTTATATACTAAAAATAAAATTTGAACTCTTGGAGAATAGTGCAACAACCATAGAAATTCTAAGACCCATGAATACCTACTTAGTTTTACAGAACATTACCTACCAAATATAAGCTATTGTTGTAATGTATAAGTCTAGTTTCATTTCAATCTACAAAACGTGCTATTGCATGGAATGATAAAAAATTTTATCTTTATTAATACCTTAAGGTTGGAGGTTGAGTGGTTGACTGATATAGCGTAATTTGTGGGCATTTAAATATGATTATTATATTTTTGGCAAGCTTTGTTCCCAGATAACCAGAACAGATTATGCTTGAGATATGACAATACTGATCTGTAGTGACGAGTAACTTGAGGATAAGGCGCTTTCCAGCAATATTTAATACGAATAATGCATCACGATATTGTTTCTCATTCATAAACATTAAGCAGAATATCAGTTCAAATACCTGTATTCTATTTCACATAATAAGGTGTTTTATCAACCATATGGATGGCATATGAGGAGACAAATCCTGTTTCGATAGGAGGAATCACTAAATTAATGCAAAAGGCTAAAAATACTTTTAACACTTGCAAAACAATGGTCTTTATTTTTTAGGATATGCAGCTATTCAGAATATTTGATCATGTCAACCTGCTTGTAGAAAACCAACATTCATTGCTGTAATGTTTGTGTTACGTGGTGGTAGGTACATAATTTTATTTTAAATGTTTGCATACCGGAATATGTTTTGGTATTATAAAGTTTTCTCTTTGGCCATTTCGTGGTGCAAATTCCTGCATCCAAAATTTAAAATAGTTTATTCCATTTCTATGCGATCTTTTCTCGTAAAATGCATGAAAACATGTTGAGTTCAGACAATTCGTCGAATTCTTGGAGGAACTTTGTGATTTATATTTGCTGCCTGAGAGTGTTTGAAACAAAATTATTGATCATGATACATACTCGAATAAATATTTGGAAATTGGCAGTATGCAACACATTTGTACATGTAAGCTCATAGTTGTCGATAAGCAAGTTTTTCGCAATGAGCTGTAAACCTATTACATTCATTTTGATGAAACTGCTTTAGGCAAAATTTAGAATTGTTGTTGAATCGTTTTGAGCACCATTACGACAAAAGGAAAAATCGTCAAAGCGCTGATATTTTGACAAAAGTGAATTATTAATCGGTTTCAGGGCCTAATTAAAAATTGGTAAACAATTAGTTCTAGCCCTATAACGCTATAACCTGAGAATAAATGATTAATTAGTGCTTTCGTAAACAAAGTACCCCAGAAGTTGCCTGTTTTGTACTAATAATAAAAGGGTCCGTGTCCAAAAAATGGAAATGTCCTTTTACGAGCATGCAGGAAAGAATTGTGATTAGCACACCAATACACTGTAAAACGATGCCATACACGAATATTTATAAGAAATGAAGTGCATTTCATTCCTACACTATCTAACATACTGCAGAACTATGATGCTTACTGCCATAAAAATTTTACCTAATTATGATATAAATATTTACATCAGTCCCACATTTGTTTTCTTTTGAATCAAACTATAAAAGCACAAATAATCGAAACACAAATATTTACATGCTGAGTACAATCGGAAGAAATTGCTTGTTGAATGATCCAGGGAGCAGATATGAACGAAAAAGTGTTAAGGAATTAGTGCAGTTTTTTAACGAAAAGGATAACTCTGACAAAGGAAAATGCGCGATTCTCAGTGTATGTAAGAAGGAGAAGCTGAGAGGCAGTCTGAATTGTACGGAAATCAAACGAGAAGAGCCGTTAGGTGTTCATCACGAAGGGATACGCGAAAAAATGGCTCAATCTGGCGATAAACACGTAAAGAGTAAACAAACATACATCGACAGAAAAGTGAAAGATAACAAGCGAACTACATGTTCTGAAAACGTAGATAAAATACGGAAACAGAAAACAGCGGTAATTTATGACGAAACGATCGCAGCTCTGAGAAGCAGCAAGCTATCAATGCTATATGAGAAGCGGCTAGACGAAATGTTGATTTTTAACGAATTGAAGATAACAAATGTGCAGCAGGTCAAGCTAAGCAGAAAGAAGAAAATACAAGTTTCTAACAGGAAAATAATGCGTTATAACACGTGTTCTATGCTGCAAGCGGACAGAGTAACAGACGGCATATGCACAGGAAAAGAAAAAAAGGCGATACAAAGGCACCTAGACAGGCTTAAAAATGATTGTATAGAATACGAAAAACTGGATAAATTCGAAAAATGGCAACTTGCCGTTTATTGTATGGCTAAACTAAGAAAAATGGCCATCAATGAAAATGTTTTCTTAAAGTCGTTCAATTTTATTCTGCGATTGTTTAAATTATACGATGTTGCACAACCAAAATTGGACGGAGTTAATCCTGTAATATTCAACTTGATCAACCATCTAAAGATACACGGTCAAAAAGAAGTCGGTATTTTTAGGCTTTCGGGAAGGCTCCAAAATGTGCAGGTTGTGATAAACAAAATTAAAGAACAGCAGAAGATAAATCCGTCAACATATGCTGCCCGTGATATTGTGTCACTTCTCAAAATATACATAAGGAATGACCTTGACGGCGTGTGCACGAAGGATATCACAAAAGTTCTGCTGAGCATTTTTCACCGAAACGGGCAGGTAATCAACAGCTCACTCAAATATCTACCGTTCATATTTTATGGTGATAGGAGAAAACTGTTGGTATCAATTTTTGAGCTGTTTGATGAAATATCTGATTGTGAATTTCATAATAAGATGAATCGCCAAAAACTAATTCATTGCACGGCACCCACCTTCTTTTCAACGGTAGAGGTCTTGAACTTAAGCATCGTCTCTACACAAATAAAAATCGTGGAGACCCTTGGCAGATTGGACTTTAAGTACGTACCTAAAGATCTTTACAAAAAAGCGATGAGGTACGGTTAGTGCAAGGAACTAGCCGAACAGATTAAATAGAAATTCTATTACCAGGGTCTCAAACGCACTACAGCGATGTAAGTGTAATTAAAAAGTGAACAGTTATGTTTTATTATCTCTCGCCACAATAAAGTCCTCATGCCCGCAACAAATTATATAATTGCAGACATTTAAATTAATAATAACGTTATGTTTAATTTTGTGGTATCAGACAGGATGAAAAGTTGAACTTGCCAAGGATTGGAAAGGTGCATATATCTGTTGAAACAAGAATTACACAAGGTCAAACTCATGTAACATGCTTAGAAAATCCTTGCATGACAAAATTTTGCTTGTTTCAGGGATTGTTTCATTTCGATCTTCGCCATGCTTCGTAATCCTGAACTTTGTTAATTTGTGCGATAAATAAAACATTTAATGCCCGATAATTGATAACAAATGTGCAGGCTCTTTGCAAAATGGAAGTTCGATAATTAATGATTTCTTTCCTCATCACTGGGCAAGCTGCCCTCTTAGCAACGTACCATTGTTTTTGAATATACTTTTTCATTAAAAGTATGTTTATTTACCTCCTCGTACAAAAAAGCCAAACAACACACTTTTCCGGCCCTCTGAGCTGACCATAGCCGCTAACCCGTGTTCCAAATATTGTCAACCGCTCATATATCTTGAGCCACAGAAAGAGAATCCTCTGTGCCATCATATCCCTCTAGTATTACAACAATAGCGCTAAGATACCTCTTGCTACAGACCAAATACTTTATATAACTGGCAATAAGACTTATTAACCAGTTTGTTCGCATGATCACACAAATTTGGCATATATAAAGTTTTCGCAGCATGGAACTGCACCGAATAGGCTACACTAACACGGCCTGGTGATACGGTGGTTAACGTGTCACTGGTACTACAAAATATCAAAATCTACTTCGAATTTGAAGTTTTGTTCAGTTTGAGTTTCAGCGAGGGGAACAGCGTAAGATACTGTCACATTGGTAGCAACATTTTTGTACCTGTGCAAATCAATGGTACAACCAATTCCAGTGGACCATCCCAAACAACTAGGCTTGTGTACAAGAAATAAGCTCAATACGGACGATTTAAGCGTCTCAAACAGGTTATTCTGCCTTGAACTGAACCCTAAATCATTAAAAACAAAGAACTTCATTCTTCTGAATGTGTATCCCAGTGCATTAGATAGTTCAATGCACGATTTGCCACCCACTTTCTCATTCATATCCAACGGTGATATGCTCATAGGGGAATATCCCCTGATGTTTTCGCCCAGGAAAAATTTCTCTGAGCTATGCACGTGGCCGTGAATTACACCAGCACGCATCCGCAGTTTATGAAAGAAATTCAAAGGCAGTGCAGTCACATTCTTGTACAGCACAGTCAACTTATAAAACAGGCGATTCTCAAAACAACCTGCTTTAAAATCGTACGACATGCTCTCGTTTTGCTTATTTCTTGCTCTGACGTACAACATATTCGTCAAATTTTCTATAACTTCATATACTAACGAATACTTGTGGTACGACGAGTAACTCAGCGTATATTCCTTCGTTTGTAGCTCTGCAAGCGCATTCCTTCTTTTGTACGATGACACGTTGAGCTCAATAAAATTAAAAAAACCGTTTTTATTGAGTAGAGGAATGGAAAGATTAACATGTAGGGATTTGACGGCTGAAATCAAGAAATTAAGTGACTCACCCCGACCCAGCAAGTTGGGTAACTTCAGTTGCAAGTAAGGTGTGAACCTGCGTGAGAGATCCACATTAGTGCCCGCTGATATTCTATACTTTTCTTCCTGTACGCTCAGTTTGAGCTTTGTATCCTTGTGGCCCCTTAGATCAATACTCTTGAATATTTTCAGTTGCTGTAGCGCTTCCTCAAATGTGTGCATAGACATGCTTTTCTCCAATATGCTCGTGATAAAATCCGGTTTTGTCCTTTTCAGTCCTATAACATCAAAGTTGAGAACCTTCATTGCAAAGGGTCACGTAAATAATTTAAATCTGACGACCGGTACAAAAACTGATCGTTGACTTATCCCCGGAATAACAGGAGCTATGTATGTAGGATGCATTCTTTTATTTTTACAGCTGGTATTGAAACTACTTGCTACATTTTTGAATCATTTAATAGTATGTGTCTGTTTTTTTAAGGTCATGGGCATTGCCTTCCTTTATTTTAATATCGTAAAAATTGAGATATTAAGAAAAGTTCTTAAATCGCTTGCACGCAGCAATTAGAAGTCTGGTTGATCGGCACTATAGCTATAAACCATGGTGCTACTCGGTTTGTAATAACAAATTTTTATTGATTCATGTGGGAATAGAGAGAAATTACTTTTATAGCAGCTTTTGGAACGTAACAAAAGATGAAAGCAGACAAAATAAACGTAATGATATGATGCCAAGGCACTTGTCTGCTTGTGACAAAAAATTGAATAAGAATACTGAAATATTGGACTGGTGTGGTACACCAGGCGAATCTCATGCTGCACAGGTTCACATATTAAGACACGTCTTATAGAGTTATGTGCAGGTAATGCTTGGAATTTGTTTTTAATTCGTATTATGAATGTAAGGTAAGTTTGACTTTCTGGTTAAACATCTGATTAAATTAATCCGTAATTAAAGAAGGCGGTATCATGGCAAATTGGTGCTGTTAGGGTTAGAATAATGGTGCAAGAATTACTACAACAGTACTTAGTGTAGATCTAACCAAAAAAATAACGTAGAGACACAATCAGGTATAAACATTTTTACTGCCGCAGAGAGACAAAAATCTTTGCCCGTACCACCATCTCAGATACCAACAGCAGAAAAATAAGGTACAAAGAGCACAACATTCTAATAACAGAAAGAAATACATTGAACCGGATGCCATTCAAATCTAAATTACAGAGTTAGAGTTATTCAGCCACTGGAAATAACACCGGACACGATAGCATTGGAAAGAGTAATGATGGTAAAACTACCGCAGAAGCGCGCAGATCACGCGAACCAGATGCAATATCATTTATTTTCAATCAACTCCTCGTATAAATCCTTAACATCGTACTGGCCAACATGCTGCCACCCATCATTGTCCATAAAATACAAATTGCACGAACCACCAGAATACGCATCACGGTACGTGGCATAGAAAATGGAATCCCGCGCCAACTTAAGAGCCTCATCACGACTCATATCATACCTATAACTGGTATTTAACACGCCATAAGCTATTGTGGATCCACTGCCAACACTGAAAACCGTTCCTTTTACCATTGTGCCCTCGTTATCGAGGTAGTAAATCTCTGGCCCATTATCGTCCCATCCACACACCATCGTACCAATGGAAAGGCCACTTTTACCCACTACACAATTACGCAAATAATTCACAGCGGCTGGCACAGGCAATCTCCTGCCGTTCGTAACCTCATAGAGCTTCGCAAATGCACCCATTCTCTTCTCCCAGTAGAGGCAATCTGCAGCACCGCCAGCCATCGTGCTCACCAGATATTTGTTCACCCGGATCACCTTGTGAACGGATTGCGATGCGATGTAACTGCCCGATGTGGCACGCGAGTCTACTGCTATGGCAATCCCTTCCTTGAATATAAACGCAAGTGTTGTTGTTCCTTTGTACGGCTTTACCATATCGTGTATTTTCTGGTAGTCTACATCGTTCCTAAGCGCATTGCCTTCGAAGAACGAATTTCCGGTATTTCTGCCCGACATCAAAGGGCAAAATGTTTTTTGATTTATAATAATTTGATGAAACAACATCTATCTGCGCTTTCATACGTTGGGCATATGCACAGAGAATAACCAACAAATACGTGATAAACCGTAATATTGCGTAATTTTCATATTACAGCGATGGCGTAGCTTCGATTGAATAGTTTCCTCCAAAATATGTTCGCGATGCAAGCATTCCTATGATCAATCAACAATTGAAGCACAATCATACGCACAGAGTAATCCTGGTCATCAAGAGCCATTTACGTATGATTGAACGAATTACCGCGCGGTGATGAGAAACACTTTAAGCGTATACTTTATAGCATATTCCTAATTTACTGGTACCTGTATCTCAATCGTGTCGCTGATTACAGAGACAAAACTCCAATAGAAGAACAAATCGCTTCATATTTTGTCTGCTATCACAGAGTACATAACCACGTATTATACAAGATTGTGTGTAGCATATTCGGTAATATTTTGCATGCTCACGTGCTACACTTGTCGGATGAAACGTTATCCGTGATTCTGTTCATGGTCTTAATTCGTAGAAGCGTAGGCAGGTACGAGAGGCAGCATTTTATTATTAGCCCTTCCAAGATTTGCACAAACATGTCGAATGAAACGAATTATGAAGATATATCCGAATAATTATGCTAAAGGCAGTTTGTGAAACTAATTAAAAAGTCGTTCGCGTGAATGACTTTGTCCGCCAACAATTCCTTTATATATGCTTTATATCATTCTTAATTTTCATCTTTGATTATTCTGCACCATGCTTAGCCAAAACACATCGAATCGGCTAAGTAAATTTGCAAATTGAACAACAGCTTTTGGCACAGATAGCCCTTTACAACTGTTTATATTAAAATCTATCGAATAAATTGCACGGATACGTAGCACCCGCGATTGCAACCGAATAAGTTTGAACAGATCAGACCTTATTCCTTGTATTAAACGCTTTCGTGTACAAAGCAAAATTTTTCTACCTATCATATGTGCGCCAAGCACATAAAATGGCCATTTATTAAGTAAGTACGCAATGAAACAGGGGCGCATCTCATTCCAAATTAATTCTTAACAGGGCGTTCATCTGCACTTAACAATCTCATTTAATTCGTAATTCGTTTACGGTTCGGTGTAAGATGATACATTCGTGTTTTGTATTGTACTACTGGTTTGTATTCTTGGTACGAGTTTTTCTCATGTAAAATCTTGCTAGTGATCTAAGTCGTGCAGAATGGCGTCCGTTAAGTAATCCTTTTTGTGATGATTAGGCTTGGCCCGTCTTTATGGCAACAAACACACCATGGCTTTGGTGTTGTGAAAAAGCAAGATAAAGCATTTATTTTGGCATAATAATCCTGTATGGGTGATTCTTTGGTGTTCGTGATGTGGGAAATCCACATATTTCTTGTTACACAGTGTGTTATCTTTGGACAGTTGGGTGTACCATCCTAGTAGTTATCTTAATCTGCCAAATGCACAGTGCTGTTAACGCTATGATAACCATCTATCTCATACATCTCATGAATGTATTATTTTATACCTATTCATTGTTAACGCTTTCTTCACGAACAAATTCAGAAATATTTACAGCCTCTAAGACGTATATACACAACAAATATTTATTTTAGTTCGTAAAGCATCGATGAGTAAATTACTACAGGAGTATCCTTTATTCTTATAAAATACAGAATCTTAGTTTTGTTATCAGTCTTACTTTCCAAAGAATTTGTTCAAGCTGATAGTAATCTTCCTTGCACCGATATGCTAACCAAAGGAACTCTAAATTACTCCTTTTTTGGACTGACGGAATTGATTCGGATTCCATGACTAAATTATTTAGCGCTTTCGGTATCGCATCACAGAGAAGAAGAAAACGATAAACCGATGAACACAGGTTTGACTTTCCTACCTTGTTAGAGCATTACCTTCTCTAAAGCAATGTACTTGAGCGCAGTTAGAGCTTAATTACAACAATTTCGGCAGAAATGCAAAAAATGGCGCAATTTACCATTTACAGTTTTATTCTAGGCCCTCAAACAGAATTGTTACCATTATTCATTTTAATTATTTCTTATCACAGCCACTCCTTCTCACTCACACATCCATCAGAACATGTTTCACTCCTTTTTATCAACCAATCAATTTTCTTTCAAAAAAAATAAATAAAAAACACAAAAAGGAGGGGCATGATGAGCAACTCGATCAGAGACATTTTCCAGTACAGCAAGGAATATGACATGTCCAATGGAATTCCATTGAAACACAACAAGTACAACAGATACTTCCGTGATAGCACCAAGTACGACCTCGATTACTTCGGTCTCACGTTTTCACAGCGTCTTGGTTGTTTCTTTGTTTTTCTCGTAGCTGCGTTTTTGTCGTTCATTTACAGCCTGTTCAACATTCTTGGTGCCATTGTAAGCCCAGCAAAGTTCGCGCTGCCCTACGCTTTCTCCAACTTCCTGTTCTTCACGATGATAGGATTCCTTGTGGGATTTAGAAAGTACTTCAAGAGCACCTTCTCGCAGAACAGGTGGAGGTACACCACGACGTTCCTTGTGTGCACGTTCTTAACCATTTACAGTGCGATGAAGATAAAAAGCTATTTCTTCAACTTTACGATGGCTATAATGCAGATAGGATCGTTTGTTGTGTTTGCCATCACATATTTGCCCAAAGGAACAGAGAGACTTGGAGATGTCTTAAGATTCGCACTTTCGAAGAACTGAGTATGTAATGTGCTGCACGAGGTAAAATAAAAAGTTCTTAAAGTAGAAATTTAAGTTGCTTGATGATGAAGCTACCATACTTTGTAACAAGTAAGCGTGTCTGTTGACAGCACTTGGTTTTTCTGTCAGACTGTTCATGCTTGATGGCTATGCTTCTAACCCTGGTACTTTTTCATTAAAACTTTTTGGCACAAGCCCATATGTCTGTTTTTGACCGCCTTACCGAACTATAAGCACGTTCAATTCGTAAGTTGTGCCAAATTTCAGTGTATGAGCACGACACTACCCTTAAGACAAAATTGATTTCAGCCCTTTAAATGCAGTCCTCGTTGAACGAAAAAGATGGCAATGAAGTAAAACTACGATTTCTGAAACTTTTAATCAGTAATATTAAATAAGTGGTTGTTCTGTCCGTAAAAATAAGATGGTATGGTCATTTCATGCACAAGATGCACCATAAGTTGTAAATGCTTCAATTTCCGTATCATATGATGTTTTCACAGCAATTTTGATGTGTGAATGATTTGGAGTAGCAGTTGAGTGTTACGTGAGGTAGGTGTTTGGTTTTAGAACAGTAGCATGGTGGCAATTCTTGATGGTTGCTAGCATTCCAGCAAAGCGTATCAACCGATGTGTTAAATACGCAATACCAAAAACACACGTAAAAAAACAAAATTAATGCGACAACGTGCATACGCAGAACAGACACTACGCATGAAAACATGAGCTGCGCATACCGGGAATCGAACCCGGGTCAACGCCTTGGGAAGGCGCCATTCTACCATTGAACCATATACGCTTCACACGCTAACAAATAAACAAATCAAATAAGCACCAGCATTTCGGCCAGACCAGCACATAATACGAACAAGGAAATAATACCACACAAAAATCACAGTCTTGATGCTTGTCATTAAATAGGATCAAGGACCTAAAAATGAGTTTCTCACGTATTACCGGACAGATTGGTAATGTTGGTGTTTTAAATGTTGACTACCGCATATTAGTAATTGGAACCAAAAATTAGTGATCGTTTTACAATTTTTTAACCGAGTGGAAATTAATAAGTATGCTGCCCTTCAAAGCACAGGCTCTACTGTTCTCTTCACAAAATTTGTGCTTGCAAATAGGTCTACCCCAGATATTGGTATTGATGAATTGTTATTACTCCCCACAATTGTTGTTGTGAAGGAAAAATGTATTTGCTGTTGACATAAAGAGATCGTTTCCAACAAAAACACTATCTTTCACTCCTATAATTGACCGATAATCGTTTAACGTTGGCACAGGTACAGATGCTCGGAAAAAGTATTGGTACTAACAACAATCAAGGATGTTGAATGTAAGCCACATTCAAAAACACAGGTATTACTAGACATAAAATCTTTAATGCTGATAATAAATAGAATTTCTCCTTTTAACGAGTTCCAATCGGGTATTTTTGCAAAAATGGCCTCCTACCCTATACACCGTATATACCCTTTCGGCTCGGTCGGCCAACACATTAAAACTGGTAAATATTGTATCGTAATCTTTTTAATTTATATACACGAAAATAAATGAAGTGTTCTATCGTTCATGTTGCGGTAAGTTATTCTCTGCCGTAGGCGCATTAACGGTGTAATTCGCATAGTCGTGGTTTACCGGCTGTTTATTTATCAGGCCGTCTGTGTGTTTGCCGTAGAACTGACCGTCATTGTAAAACGGCTTCATATTATCTTCTACTCCCTGGTTATCTTCATATGCGGTGTATGCTGGGTCTAACTCATTGCGCGGGATAATAAAAATGAGGAAATCATACACGTCCGACGTTCTCACGGCCGCTGATAAATCATTCTTCTGTAATATGCGTCTTTTGTTTTCCTCAGTGTTGATCCAGGCTCTGAGTGTCAGCTCCTCAATAAACATTTCGGCAACCTTGGAGAAAAGAATGGGCACCTCTGATGCCACCATCTTGACTTCTTCTTCAACTTTCATCAACCTCTTTATTCGTGCTAGAGGGAGTTGTAAATCCTTATAATTCCACGATTCTGTATCTGCTTTGTGCAAGGATCTCAACCAAAAGTTCTCAATTATGGCTTTTGTTTTGTTTTTGAGTGTCCTACCGCCAGAATCCATAATATCCGCAACGAAGGGCTCCTTCTTATCATCTACTTTATGAAACAGTACGTTTTGTAATGTGAAACGTGTAGTGAAGTGTTTGTGTTTTCTATGTCATTTTTTACTCTGCTTTTTGTTTCAACCACAACCGTGGCCGTATAAAACAAATTTTTTACATTTTAAAATAACACCAACTGCTGATATCACACAATAATAACAGCGATTATGACATCTGAGAATCAGAACACGGCATTTTCATCAAATATACGCGTTATCCATGCCTGCTCATTCTATGTGTTAGGATTATTTTATTTCATTTGGAACTGAGCCTTTTAAACTAAATCTATGGCAATAATACATGGATGACCACACATAGAGTCATTATTTAACAATACTACCCTTTTTTACACACATCGTACTGAGCGTACGAATACCTGAATTTGTCAGCAGCTGTCGACGGCCCTGCCACAGCTCATGAGATGCAGCTGTCCATTGTGTAACTAAACTGGTTAATAATACAATAAGAGTGAATCGCGCTAAAAAAATGTCCTCGCATTCATATCGTTCGATGATTTTTATTTATTCAGCAATCTCTCTACAAAGTGGCAATGTGTTGGCAAATCTAGTAATCACTAATCTATTCATTACGGTTGCTATCTCTTCCGTCACATGAGAGGGAATTTCTGTGTTGTATCACTGCATACGTTTCGGATGCTACGCACTCAATACTAATCTCACAGTGACAAAAAATCGATCAGAACTTTGTGCCATGCAGCCAATCATATATTCATTAACGGGAAGGAGAATATGATAAATGACCAGCATATTTGATTTATTTACACTGGTAAATCAAGATGCTTTTTTATTATCTACAATTATTTAACATAGTTACAGCCGAACCAATTTTAGTACGCAATTTCACCCACAGTTCTGTTTTGATTAAATTTTCTTTGCTATAGTCAATGCCATCAAATTATCACAGTTTGTATCTATGATCAAATGTACATACCGTATCCATAGGACATATAAACATTATCCTGTCTATTTATTCATTATAGCACTCTCATTTACTCTTCACTTTTGCACAACACGTTTTTACATTTTATATACTACCAATGAGTGCTTTCAGCCATTTTAAGCGATTTCTACTGACCTTTTTTCACAAGAAGTACATCAATTTGTTTTTTTCCTTCACTAAAAATACGTTAATTTATCTGCTCGCGCATTAACACTTGTACAAACACACCTTTATGATCCACTAACATTTGGTTCACAGCCAATATATATGTACGCACTAAACTCATTGGCTCGATTAATTGCATAACGCTCTCCACCCTGAGTGTACTTGAATCGTAGATTACTTTGCAATCATAAATCAGTAACAATGAGTCACCAAAGAAAGTAGGGTCATTACATCGATGTGTGAACCCACTGCTCTGAGCATATGCATCATCGCAATAATACGTACGATTGATTCGATTCATGGTAAACGATGTAACAATAATAAATTTAATTTTCATTCTGGTTACAATTCACATTCATGGATAACGTTTTGACATAAGATACACATTAAGTATACTCAACGGGTAAATCCATAAGTTTTCTCAGCATCCACAAAAAATGGCTAATTATCTTCTAACCAATTATATAAAAGCACAAACGATCAAGTTATCATGGTATTATAGAGTCCAAGCTTGGTGGTGTGTTGTGAGCTACACTACACTTGTGATCTTCAGCCAATTGTATCTTTTGGCATGGGTATGCGATATAATATCAGTAGTAGGCCATCGTGTTTATGGAGATAATACGCATTATGTATCAATTATGGAATGTAACTCTGTTCTTCATACTTCTCTTACCCTTCTAGGACTTACCATTCTACATTTTCGTGCATCCATTGTGGTGGTAAAATTGATAAGAATGTCATTCCTGTCGACATCAAAAAATTAAATTGGGTAAAATTATGGCAATAGTTGGTCCAGGATCTGAGCTATAGAATATGTTAACATACATCCCGTACGGCACTCGATATTGATCAGGATTCTAGAGACACGAACATTCGTTGCGCTTTCAGTAACAAAACATTGTCGTTTGCTCACTAAAAACGAATATTAATTTGATAAATTTTACTTATATGCGTAGCTTTCAGCATGCTGTTACAGATAAAGTCACCAAAAACGGCTATGACGAACTTCTAAAGAACTAATGCTTGTATTTTCACTCACATGGTGATTTAAAATCAATCCAGACCAGCGGTTCCCATCACTATGGGCATTGCATATATAACCATGGTTGCTACTATCTCCGCTACCAAGTTACCCTTCATCTACCTTCAGAACATCGCACAGATCACCTATTTTGATAATTTGTTTTTACAAGTATTCTCCTTACGTTACGCTCGAAATCAGTCATATCTCTCCTCAAACTGGGACAAGAAATCATGTTACTTCTGGTTCCGCATGATGAGAAACATACATTGCTTGACAATACTGTTTATACTTGTATTTTACCTGTTAAGAGATGATTCACACTATTTCTGACACTTGTTGCATAAGTATAAGCAGTGACTCAATAACAACTTGCAGTGAAAAAAATCATCTATACACACATCGAAATGATCTTCCATCCTGATATCTGAACATGTAGTGTTTACCATTGTGTTAAATAAGTTTAAATTTTGAGAATGTTCATGCCGATTCCACAATTCATTTCTTAACCGATTTTGACACGATTTACATTTTTTTATCTACTGATATTAATCTTGTGATACCGTTAACATACCCGTAATGTTCCCAAATATGATGATATATTTTCATTGCACATATCAGAATTTGCAAGCAATTTGCAGGAAGTCCGATACTGTTAACTTGTTCTATCTAATTATTTATCCATTAAACTTGGGAGCAATAAGCAAATCTTTGTTCATGAGAATAGTTGCAGAAAATGGGCTTAAAATACCATCAAACATTATTACAAAATCACATTGTCACAATATTGCCCAAATCAAATTTAATCATTTTTGTATTCTGATAACCTTTTTTTGATCCCATGCAGCAATAAAATATGACAGAGAAGACAAAGCAAAAATATCCATTTTTCCTGTTAAACCAATCGGTAATGCGATGCCAACACTAAAAATTATTAATTACCAGCTGCACTATCACGTTTTTCAAAAACGGGTGCATGAATGGATAGTATACAAAAATAGCGCTTTTGAACATAACTAAAACATTAGGTCATTCCTTTCTACTAACTGTTCCAAGGTTACAAAATTAATAAATCACTTTCATTATAATGGCTTAGTATGCACAACATTTCTAGTGTATACTTTACTATCCTCATGCTTTCCTTAGTCTCCATTGTCAGCAACATACACCCTTAGACCGTTTGCATAGCGCACTCTCGACAGAGCTACATACAACTGACCATGCACAAAGACTGGGCTGTGCAGATAAACACCTACCTTGTCAAATAACTGGCCCTGTGACCTGTGGATTGTCATCGGAAACGAAAGAAGAACAAGAAACTGTCTTCTCTTGAGTATGAATGGCAGCTGTGTCTCGCTCGGTGCCATGTCGATCCTTGGTATCACTGCCCTGCTACCTTTCCTGGATCCGGTTACAAT
>NW_007360667.1:4796-24714 GCF_000192795.1 Vavraia culicis subsp. floridensis | reverse complement strand
GGTACAATGTTCCCGCAACGGGCGAGATTGCGATGATATTCAGCGAAACACAGCTGCCATTCATACTCAAGAGAAGACAGTTAATGGCTCTTCTTTCGTTTGCAATGGCAATCCACAAGTCACAGGGCCAGTCATTTGACAAGGTAGGTGTTTATCTGCACAGCCCAGTCTTTGTGCATGGTCAGTTGTACGTAGCTTTGTCGAGAATGCGCTATGAAAACGGTCTAAGGGTGTATGTTGCTGACAATGGAGACCATGGAAAGCATGAGAATGGTAAAATATACACAAGAAATGTTGTATACAATGAGCTACTGGAATGAAAGTGATTAATTGATTTTGTAACTATACAACAGCCGGTAGTAAGGAATGACCTAATGTTTTAGTTACATTCAAAAGCGCTATCTTTGTATATCATCCATTCAGACACCCGTTTTTGAAAAACGGGATAGCGCAGCTAATCACTGATAAAACAACCATCCATTCCAATACTTGTGTTTTATTTTTAACTACCACAATCTTAGTATAACAACAGACTTGTTCTCGTAGACTCGAAATAATCCCAAGTTATACAAATAAATATTTAATAGCGGCATGAATAGCAGCGATAAGGTCTATAATGATAATAAAAATGGCAATCCTCGTTCATTATAACGATCAAAGTATCCGTAATTCTTACAATAATACACACTAGGCCATGGACACATTACAACGTGCGGGTTGTTTTCTGATTATTCTATTAAAACAATGCATTTTATTCATTTTTTTCTCTCCAATAATACTTCGATCAGTTCCTCATCATCTGCATACTTTTGGTGTTCAATCACCACATAATCATTTTTTCTCAGCAAAGGATACTTTACATTGTTACATATCTCGATAATAGATGCTTTTCCCGGTGTAATATGATCGATAAAGTACGACACGATCATTGAATTATCGCTTGATAGGACAGCTTTAAATATTAATTTAGCTGTTGACTGTGATTGATCGTTATGATTCCTTTTTTGATTTTGTAAGGATGCACTGATGTTTATTATGTTTTCAATTTTGTACGTTCCTTTTTTCAACATCAGAAGTGATGAAGGGCTAGGAACAGTGTTTTAAGAGGATCGACTAGTAGATGAACTGACATATTCTTAATCACATCAACGAAAGTCCTCTACCATGTTAGTATACAGAAAGTATGATTAAAAATACTCAATAACAATCAGGAGATTCATATATTATGCTAGTAACGTGTCAAGTATAATAAAATGTTTTTTTGATGGGTAACATATTACAACATGAAAATGTGCGTATAAAACACATGTTTATTGATGGAATAGACTTGATGTTGCAACCGCTATAATGAACTAATATTGATTTTTATAATTATACTAGATTTGTCTACTTTTTGCGAGTGCGGTATGGCTAATACTCGATTCTAGTGTTTTTAATCTGTTGTTGTTGCTCATAAGGTACTTGTATTCAGGTATTTCCTGTTGTTTAAACAAACCAGATATGCATCATAATTCCTATAGGCCTAAAGGTGCTTCTGCCTCCAAAGTCGAATAAACAGATCATTTCTTGCAGACTTGTATAGTCTTGCTCATAAAGCATCATACGTCGGTAATGCTCATCTATCAACATACCAAGCAAAATTATTGTGTGGCAACATCTGCTTCTTATTATTGCAAAACGCTTTGAATTACATGATAAACATGGAATAACTGTTCGCGAAAATAATCAATTTTTTTGCACCCCCTGAATGATCGAGACAGAAAAAATTCGAAAAGCAAAACGTGTTTATAGCGGAAATAGGGATGAACAGAAAAACATACGTGGTAAAAGAGAACACATAGCGAAAAAAAGTTGTGAGAGCGATGAGCAAGCTGCTAAAAAAAACAGGACAAGTACGAAGAACGATAACCAAAAATTTAGAACCAGTGGGGAGAAAGACAAAAGAGAGGAGAGAAAAAGTGCCGTAAACATTAAAAGCAAGTGTTCAAAGACAAGTGACAGAGATAATAAGACTGATGAGAGGCTAAGGCACGGAAGTAATCGTAGCAAGGATAATAAACGCAAAAGCCAGGACGATAGAAATACTAAATTAGATGTTAGTCAGAACACAACCATGATAAAAGAAAGCAGGCAAAAAGAAAAATACGATGCTACTAAAGACGATCTGTATGCTGTTACTGATAGCCCGATAGTGTATTCGCCGAAGAACCGACTTATTCTCAGAAAAGTTCCCCTTACAACTGAACGGGAGCTTCTTGACCATTTTAAACTGGCCGACAAGGCAAGGATGCTTATGAAGAATGATAAGTTTACGGGTACGGTCTTTCTACAATTTATGAATTTTAAAAAAACAAAAAAAGTTTTGGAAGACAAATCACTGTGTAAATTTAATGGTCACACCATTGAAGTGGATTACTGCTTGCCTAGGGAGGTATATCTGAAGAAAAAATACATGGGCGGTGAGGACAGAGAAGAAATGGGACAGGATAACAGGGACGAAAGCAAAAATGGAAAGATGAACAGTAAAACAACTAATAATTGTGAGGAAACATGTGATGTGGGAAATAAAAAAAGCAGTAAGCGAGGCAGTAATAATGAAACAGGTGAAGAGAAAGAGGACAAAAATATTGCGAGAAAAAAACAAAGAAAAGAGAAAGATGACGAGCATGATACTAAAGAGAATATCAAGAACAAAGAACAAAAACTTAACTGTGTTGAAATGAATGATAATAGGTCTGTTAAAAAGAAAAGTATCGGTGAACATGAGAAAATTAAAGTCGGGAAAGAATGTGTAGCTGATGGTAAGTACATTACAAAACCGTCTAAAGCAAATCTGCAGAACGTTTCCCCAGATACTCTTTACAATTTCGTGCTTACAAACTTGGCTTATAATGAAACAGAGCAGTCTTTGAGAGCATACTTCGATAGCTTTGGTATAATTCACGAGATTACCATAAAGAAGAATAATGATGGCTTCTGCACAGGCACAGCCATTCTTGCATTCGTAAAGATGTTTAAAACGATACAGGGTGAAGTATTATGCAATAGTCGTACGGTTTATGTCAGATTTATTAAGCACACGTACCGCATTTTTATATCAAGTGTTAAAAAGACGCTAACCAAGGAAATGATAGCTGGTTATCTGAGAGATAAAGGATACGAAGTTGCTGAAGTCGTTGTGCCTGTCGGTGGAGATCGTAAAAACAGAGGATATTGCTTTGTGCAGTTTGACGGGGAGAATGGTGTAAAGCGCTTCAAAAATGAATATCGCAGGCATAAGAAGTTCTTTGGCGGAAAGAGTTGTATTGAGCATGCAAAGAGAACTGACCGTGAGAACTGAGTACGAGGGAGAACATAACACAGATCCTTTATATGATCTTCGCTTCATTATATCATTGCGATCACGTGTCAAGCAGAAATAAACAGCATTTTGCCATACAACATGTCATAATTTTTTGCGGATTATTACTTTGGGTTGAGATGATTTGGTAGATGCCTTGGTATACGTTGATAGCAGTACATTAGTATGAATGCTAAGGTGAGTAAGACACTACGAAATTATGTAAGCTAAGCGAAACTGACCTCGACAAGCTGTATTTTGAAATATATGGCATTTTTAATAGGAATAATAGAAATTGCATACATAAGATTCACATCAAGCATTTCTCCCATCATTGACTAACACATCAATCACGACGTGCCATCATACACTATGAACCAATCATAGAAAGATTATTCCTACATTTGATCGAATTCATATACCAATTTGGTCTGATCATTTAATTTTGTTAGATAACATGTTCAAGTATGGCATGAGAAGTTAAAATTCTTTATAAATTTGTTTCTGAAACGCACACTTTATTCATACCGCACCCATCCATCGTCATCCACAATCTTTCTTTTTTTGCCTGTCTTTTCTCTTTGCTCATACTCCTCCATCTTTTCATCCATCTCCTTCATAATTTCCTCATATTCCTCAGCTACTTCCTTCAAAACATGCAACTCCCACTTCTCTAGAAATCTTTTCAAATCAATCGATTCGAATTTGAGGACGTATACGAACATATCGCCGTTTTTCTTTACCTTTATGGAATACGGATGTGAATTGTTTGGTGGTTTGGTGAGAAACAAAAGACGAAAAGGAAGCGCAAAACTTACGATCTCGCCCTTTATGTGCGTTGTAACCGACAGGGCTACTTTGTTAGCTACACCAGGAACATCGAAGGGAAAGATCAAATTTATCCTGCGTACATGTGTTGCTGTCATATGAAGGGCACAGATTAAACATGAACAAATTCCACCGTAATGATGGTATAGAGCGAAGAACACAACTGCAGGCACAAAAATAAAAATATGTAAAATTGCGATTGTGTACAGGAGAGTGTAGTACCGTAGTAATAGCACCTCTTCAGCTGTGCTACGGTGTTTAATAATATGTGGTATCTATTCAAAATCGGGCATGGAATGCTATACATCCGATCCAGCCATGTTTCGATATTGTACACGGTTAGCAACCGGTATCGGGAGGTAAGCGATGATTAATGGCTGCTATACCGAGAGCTAACCCAAAACCATTCGACGCCGAGATAATGGATTTGCACCCTGATGATTAGCTATGGTGCATACTGGAACTAAAAATAGTACGAGTGAGAGCAATGGATCAATATGGTGGTTTTAATCTGCTACTGTTATGTTGTCTTATTAGTTTTGGCTATACGCACTGTGTCATCGTTTTCTCTTTACGAATGTTTGAATTACAAAACGAGATTTACCCTCCTGTTCGTGATGATTGAGTTGGTCATATACGCACACAGCTTGACATATGCACAGACTGCACAAAAATGCTTTGACAGGTTTTCATCAGTGGAGGATACTCTTAAATTTAAGCTTATCACGGGGGACAAAGCTGTGTGCGAATTTGGTGAGGATTTGGAAGGAAAAAACATGAACATCCCAAATTTGACAAAAAAAGAAAAGCTGGATGCAGGAAAAGAACGTACTAACGGTGAATTGGCAATACACGAAGATTTGAGAGAGGAACACATTAGTAAGCTCCAGGAAAATGGGGATAGTAGCTGTGATCAATCCAATAATCGCGGTAATGATCACGTGATTGAGAACTCAAAAATAGGCAGAAGTGAAAAAACGAAGACGAATATGAAAAAAGGCCGTAAAAGAAGTAAGAAGAGTGTTTTGTTGAATAAGAAGGCTGACCAAGGGGCTGAAGATAGAGTCGTAAAGACTCACATCGTAAGACACAGACCAAAGAGCATTGTTTACATTCTAATCGTGAGACAAGATGAAGATCCTGATGAATACTATGATTTTTTGCTTCGTGAAGATGAAAACGTAGATCTGGAGCTTGAGAGGGTAATAATGACAATTTACAATTACAAGGAAGTCATGCTGAAAGACTTAAAAGTTGTCGATGAAAACAACAACAAAATAAAACGCAATGTAACCTTTTACGTCAAAAATGTGCCTTATCTGGAGGTTGGAAATGTAATGGGATTGGATAAAAAAGGTACGGTGAAGCGAGAATTTATTTATCGTAAAAATAGTGTGGCATGTCTTTGTGAATCTGATATTTTAATCTATCTGTTAAACGAGTACGATTTATCGTTTCAGGACGAAAAGGGCAGAAAGTATGTGTTTTATCGGTTTTATAGCACCCTATTTCTAGGTGGAGAGCTAGTGAACAACCAAATTATTAGCGCACTTTTTAGAAGAAATTTGTATGCTGGAGTATTTAACTTTTTCAAGGGCAAGAAAAATGCGTACAACAAATCGTTCAGAAATATTTTCCTTTGTGAACATGAATTAACGGAGTTGAACGAATTATTCAAAGAAGAAATGGAGAAGTTGAAAAACAAAGAAAGTTTTTGTGTCTATTTACGTGAGCTGTTCGACGCATTGCCATATTTTGAGGATCATAGGGATTCCTACCGCAATGTGATTAAGAAATTGCTGCTGAAATCGAGGAGGAAGGACGACACTGTTGCATTTGCTAGGGAAGAAAACCAGTAAATGGTGTTTTATACGAGCGGCAAGAAATGCTCAAAAGAAGGTAACTGTGTGAATTGTCTGCCATGGTACATCGATGACGACAGGTCGTGTAAATAAACATTAAGTATTGTAAATTTAGAAGATTTACTGATCCTCACGTATTGTTAATCCTAAGTTGAGGTGTGAAAGAACCGTTTTATTAATCTAGATTTTAGTATCAGATGGCAGGAATGTTTTGCGTTGTAGAATGGCTCCGTAAGCATGTTTTGAACATGTCAACAGGTAGATTGACAAAGGCCGTGAAAGCAATAGCAAAACAAACACTCCTAAAAACATTGCATAAATTGTAAGATACTCAGTGGTAAGCACGAAATGAAAACACACGTCACTGCACACCACGTGGGCTATAATGTACTAAAATAAGGTTTTTGTAATCCGTTCAACCTGATCACCGACAATCTCAAAAAATAATAAAACTACCATCCATTCTACAAATATCCGATAATTTATCTTTTTTGAAAAGTCTTCGTTTCTCTTTCAATGCCTTGCACCGGATTATTTGTCACAACCGGTACCACGCCGTTTCATTTCTCATCCTCCATCACTCCGCCATCTCCTCACACTTTTTCCTATGTTAATTTTTCGGTCAAAATCCTTCTTACTCCGCTCCACAGATAAGCCAACCCCCTTCTCTACTCCTCATAGCAATCCTTCTCACTCCACTCGCTCAATATCCTATCCTTTCTCCTAAAGCACTCAATCATAAACTCCTCGCTATCCCGAACATCCTCCATCGGCACCACTCTAACATCCACAAGGAACGTGCCATCAACCTCAACCGTAAAAAACTTGTACAGCTTGCTCACCGTTCTCTCGCCACTTGCACCCCTGTAATCAACCGTTATATCCACAATGTTTTTGTACACATGTCTGGCGTTCTCATAGAACACTTTAAATCCCTTGGTGCGCGGACATAGCACGTTTTTGAACGGCGGTATGCCCCTCTGCTGGCAGTACTCGTCAGCCATTTTTTTCTTTCTGGGTGTGAACCGCGTACCTTCAGGATATAACATCAACCAATGCTTGATATCGTTGCTGTGCACGTAATCAACGTATTTTTTGATGCTCTGCACGTCTTTTTGAGCGCACCTGTCCACAAAACAGAAGCACAGATAGTGCAAGCTCGGCCCAAGCACCGGAATATACCCCAGCGATCGCTTTAGTATGTACTTGCAGTGCGGTATCATCCCCTTCATGTTTGCAATCTCGTGATACATCAGAAAATCTATGGCACCGATGTGATTGCTTATCACCAGCACGTTCTCGCCATCCTTGATGCCAGCAACATCGCCTCTTATCTTCACCTGTGCTGTGAGATACAGCGGTAATCTGTACAAGTGCCATATTATAAAGGAATAGACCGTTGTTAGTTTTACGCACCATTTATAGTTCATGAAGTAGAGCGGCATGAGGAGTGTGCTGTACAGAACAAACGTGAAGAATATGAAAATGTGTACCGGCCATAGGAGCAGTTTTATGAGTATTTTTAAAAGTTTTGGTAATTTTGGCATACCGTGGCAAGGGTGCGCGAATTTCGGGTGTTTATGATTGACCATGATGGCGGGAAGAGCTACAAACAATTATGAAGAGATGAGTGCTGTACGAAGCATTCCCGCAATCGATATGACATCAAAATGAATAGAACGCTATGATAAGTCAATAAAACTTGGATTGTAAGCGAAATGAGGTTTACATGTTGTTATCAATACAGCTGTTACGGTACTGCAATCACTTCAAACGGTTATCTCCACCATTAGAACGTATTACCCGCTCAGATCCGTGCAATCCTACCGTTTTGTACTCACGGCCCTAGCAAGTGCATCCAGCCGAACAGCTGTTCATAGCATTTCATCACGTGGTTAAGCTCGTAAAAACAGCACGGTTGATTCTCAGTCAGAGTTTTTTATCGGTTCGCAAGCGGTAATAAAACCAAATCATGAAAATCGTTTATTTATCACCACACCTTTCGTAAGAAAAGCTACGTTCAATGCCATCGCATGCATCAAATTGCTCTGAACAACGCACTCAGTGTACCACGCGGGTTACCGTACCATATCGCAGCGAGTGAAAGATCGCGTGGCGGACAATACTCAACCAGTCCTGGCACAGAAAAATAATACTTTGCCCTCGTAGCGAACAGTCGTTCCATACCGGCACGAGGAGTGTTGGTGAGTACATAATTTTTAAACAGGGCAAACCACCAATTTTGTATTTTCCTACTCTTTACCGTTGTAAAACAGCAATACCAAGTTTGTTCTACCTTTCCTGAAATTGGTAAGAATACCGCTCTCAAGGAGAAAAGAATAACGAATAGGGCGGAGAAAGAAAATAAGGGCTGTGACAGTAGCACCAAGGGTAGTCTTAAAACGCAATGCAACAGGGGCAGCATCTCGTGCTTAACCGGCTATCAAGTATTATATTTATTTTAGACACAGCACCGATCCACATTTTCTCGTTCAGCACTTGTTCTACATTCCGTACCACCACGTGCCCAATCACTTGTTAAACACTTTTTTTCTGCCAATACTCACACGTTTACCATTTATCACCAATTTGTTGTTCAAACTCATCGCAATATCAACACTGCTCCTGTTCATGAACTCAACAAACGCGTAGTTCTTTGTTATCTGCTTTGATTGCCCTGCCTTACGCACCTGTGGTATCTCCACGCTTTTTATCGTTCCACATGCATGCAAATGCTTGATGAGCACCTGCCTTGTTATCGTGTGGTCCAAATTCCTTATTATCACGCTGTTGGCTGTTACAGGCTCTTCTTTCTGTAAAAACTGGTCCTGCATTCTTTGCAAACGTTGCAAATCGTTGTCCTCGTCCGTATCACTCACTTTATCAGCTGTGTGAGCAGTCTCTTGCTCTTTGTACGCGCCAACCACTCTGCCATCCTTCTTTATTTCATCTTCTTTTTTGCTATTTTCAGCCATGCCGTTTAATCCGTGCTCTTTTTCACTTCCCGTCTCAAAATTTCTATCGCTTTCAGTTTTGCTTTCTCTACCACTTTCCTCCACAACCTCATCTTTTCTGTCACTTTCCTCCACAACCTCATCTTTCTCGTCACTTTCCTCCACAACCTCATCTTTTCTGTCACTTTCAATCATTTCCTGCTCTTTCACCTGATCAATCCGAAATACGGCACCTAACCTACCTTTATCTCCTTTTCCCTCTTCACCACGCTTTGTGTTTTCATCCCTCTCACCAACTTCTTCTACGCAATCCACTCTCTCCTCCGCTTCGCAATTCCCATTCATATTAATCAGCTCAGTATTTAACGCTTGGTTCTTTCCATCAAATTTTCTACAACCTATCTCTTCCTCCCTCATGCTGTCATCCATCGTTATTATCCCTTCCTTTTCATCCATACCTTCATTACCACTCTCCGTTTGATCAACTGCCCCTTCACGTCTTCCATCTTCCTTTTTCATCCTCTTACTTTCCTTCGAATTTTCCTCATCAAATTCTACTTTGATCTTCATCAAGGGGTACCATTCCAATCTTGCTTAACTAACAATTAAAGGGAACGCCAAAAAGCAGTTGATGAGCTGTTTAGAACGTGTTTGTGAAGAAAAGGCTTTTTACCGAATGTTTATTTGAAAATTGTACCATATCGCTGGTAGAATGCACGCTGTGCAACAGCATACGATATGAATGAGGTATATCATCGTATTGCGCAGTTTTACTGTAAATTTGATGGAGTAGATTTGGCATAGAACAACCACGGTACAGCAGTGTACCCCAGATATAAAAGCTTATTTCAATTGCTGTTCCCAAAGATATTAATAGCAACATTACGAGGTGTTGTTACGATCATACGATATGTTCATCTGTGCAGCAGCATGTAACACCGGAGTATCGATGGCAGAACGGAACATACCACGTACAACAAATGTACCTACCACCACGATCACACGACAAACAAAACACACTGCTAAAATGACAAGCATACTTTATTTCTTGTGCAAATACCTGGTCCTTACCTTGTACTCATCTGTCTTCTTTTCAAATCCTAAATTTTCTCTTTCTCTTCTCTTTACATCCTTCTCCTCCACGGTTTTCTTGTTGCTCTCCTCTCTTCTTCTACTCGCCTCATACATAATTCGTTTTTTTATCGCGTTGTTACTCTCCTTAAGCCTATCAGACGGCTCTATCTTCTTGAGCCGTTCTATCAACGCCATAACATCATCTACAAATCCTGGGCACGCGTTGCTGATTTTGCCCTCGGCGTAAATCATCCCCTCAAAATTTGTATCTTCGATCGATCGCGGTATAAAGGTGATATAAAACCTATCCAACCTATGCTTCCTATACAACATCAGCACATCCTTGTTATACGTGCCATAATAACCCGTCTCACTCTTGCACCTCTCCAAATATCTCAGCGCGTGCACACTGCCCTTCTTGCGCACACCCAGGTAGCAGTTCATCCACTCAATGCCAACGTGCCCCGTGAAGATGAAGTATGCGTCGGTGAACGACATGCAGTAATGAAAAATATCAAACTCCTTCTTAAAGTTGAGAATAAGTGCAAGTGCGCCTGTGTCGTACGATAGTATGTGCTGGTTTACGCTGGTGTATGTGATTGTTGAGGGTGTAGCAGATGCGAATTTGTGGATGGCTGCACGTTTTTTCGCGGTGTGGCGGTAGTAAAGGATGGCGTTGATGGCTATTAGGGTGAATGTGAAAAGAATGTCGATGAGGCAGTTCATTACGAGGGGTAAAAAAAAGAAAATGATAAGGGGCTGTGTGCCAGCAACATATTAGAGCATCGCCGCCAGAGGAAATGAAAGCACCGTTTATTTACCACTTCACGCGGTATGATGCGATGACTTTTACCTGTGTATCATTCTGTGACAGGAAAGGGTAAGAAATGTAGTAATACCGTAGAACACACCGAGGTAAGTAATTACGTGTACTGCTCTTGAGCTACAGCACATTTTAATTAAATTTTACTCATTGCAAAAAGTGATACTTTCACACTAACCAGTACATCGTCGCTACCAAACAAGCACTGCCCCCACGCTCTGTGATATACCCTCCCATCCCTAAACCATCCTATCTCCCTACCAAATTGCACACCCCCCATGTCCGTTCTATCAACCCACATCAACACATTCATAACAACCCTAACAACCAACTTCATCCAAGAACTACACAAAACAAGTTCATTCACACTCATTCATAAAATTGGTGCTTTCGAACGCACACTCAATCAACGCTTCCACATCCCACGTGCGGCACGCAACGCTACACAACACTTGCGTCCAAAATATGAGCTCCATCTTGACATACCGCAGAACTATGGCTCATATATGGTGCGTGCCGATCATCGAAATGCTATAAGCGGGCTGCCTGCCGTGCGGTTCAAACCTAGCTTTTTTTACGGGCTCTACCGGTTGTACGGATGGTTGACGAGCAATTGGGACAATGACAGGAAGATTGATTGGATGGAGCAGGTTGTCATTCCTAGGTATTTTGAGGGTAGAAGTGTTGAAGATATAAGGAACTATGAGAGCGGAGATGTTGTTAATGACAGAGTCGAAATGAGGTTTGAGGTACAGAAGAATGGCAAGCACTATTATGGGCGCTGTATGGCAGATTTGAAAAATGAGGAGATTAGGGATTATGAGGAAAATGAGATTGCTTAGGATGTATCGGTAAGGTGAAAGAGAAAGCGGCTGGGAAGTAAAAGAAAACGAAATCGTTAGGAAAGGATGAGCACAAAATGAAACAATGCGGTATGCCGGTGAATTGATTATTAACGGTTAAGAAGAAGGTAATGGCATAACGCGTATGAATACGGTAGACGTGCACTGTCCATCGTGTTCATATGATTAAACCTGTGATTTCGTACATCGAATACGTTTTTTACCCGTAATTTTCAACCATCCAATGCTAATGCAACAAACCGTTACACCGGCATGTCCATAACACCTCAGTATTCACTGTTTCGTTCAATTCTTTCATATATTCATTATTTTATATTTCATATTGATATCTACCGCTTTATCCATCCTATAGACTCAGGTATTTTTTCTGGCTTATTTTGGCCAGTTCACCCTCATTTCTGAGCCTACTCCTTACACCAGCGGTAAAATTTACAGAGGTTAAATTCTACACTTCCATATCAAATTTTAGGATGCATCGGCAATCTTGATCTTCAGGAACGGGTATATACCATCCTGCAATGGTTTATGTACATTATCGCTCTATCCACCGTCAATGAGTTAAAAGCACACACTTTTGAACACAACTGCCTTGAGCGCTTCCATAACTTTGTATGTGAGAAGAACACGTATTCAAGCCTTTTTCAAAAAGGCTATTCTTGCTCGAGTGCAAGGTTCACCTCTAAATTCAGGTAAACTTCATCTCTCACTCGCAAGCACATGTTTTTGCCATGTACCAATGAATACAAGAATCGGCATGTAAAAGGGGTGTTAAGCGAGTATCTGCTTGTGCATAAACTTTTTCTTCTTAATAAAGTAGATCAACATAAATTGGAGAGATAAGCCAATCCTACGATGCATTTTATACGCATAACAATTAATTCGTGTTTATAAGCTAATTAACAAATAATGAATAAAAGGTGCGTGGCGGTATGCGAGTAATTCACGTGGTAGTGTTAGCTCAACCATGCATGGTAATATCGTGCACACGTGTTTTCATTGATATAAATAATTGAAATGGTTGGTACGTGTTATCATTTATGCACGGCTGCTATATGTTCATATGCATAAAGCACACGTACTTCGCATGCATGCACATTAACATGCTGTCGGTTACTCCAAACTAACAATTCTCTTCACGTATACAATTTTTATCCACTCTTCAACCAAGTACATTTCTACACCTTAAACACACAAAAACCCCTCCTACCCTCTAACCCGTCCAATACACACCTCAAGCCCCTTTTCCCAGATAAAAAAGAAATCTTCTCCTCCTTTTAAATGCACACTTCAATCTTCCAGATTTTCGCACCCATGCGAAAATACTTATCGATCCTAAAGGTGTTCATCAGTTTTATTTTCGTTACCTCCATGATACTCAACAAAAAACACATAATAAAAATACCAATAGATGCCATTCCACTGCCGTCCAAATATTTGATCGTATTTGGTGCCATACAAATCATCGTGGTGATAGCACTCAGCATGTGCACCATAATATGGACGGTAAATAAGCGGGTAATGGTGTGTTTGGTGTTGATGCAGTACATTTTCATGGTTGCGCTGGGGGTAACCAGCTCATCGGTCCTACTGCTCTGCGTGCAGGCACTTTTTCTGCTCTCGCTCGATTTCCTTATCTACAGAAGAGAAAGTAAGAAAGCGTGGAATATAACGCTTGATACGAGCGCACAGATAAAAATGGTGTATATGAAGCGTGCTATTGTGAATTGCAGGATGGTTGATCTTAATATGGGGGAGCTTGTGCAGTTTATATCGCAGGAGGGTGAATTTGTGTGTGTAAGAAAGTTCAATGGTGAGGAGTTCACGGTGCACGAGAGCGATGTGGTAGATAACGTAGAAGATGTGCTTTCGTAGTGCCTGTGACAGGAACATGCTATGTTGTTAATAAATATCGGTTGTTTTGAGGACCAGGTGGTACACGGGCACGGGCGATGCAATGTTTTTGGGTATGGCAGCCAGTGCTGCGGTGCGATGCACTGTAATTTTGGTACTGCGGGTGGTTCATTGGTGTAGCTGATTTTATTATTTGTTCTTTGGCAAGGAATATTTGTTGGCAAGAGATATGGGAAAATATGAAGACATAGAAAAATACGGGAACATGCAAATACACCCTGTTCAATGTACGTATCTGTGATGTACTCTGCACACCCTCAATTCGTTATGCCTGCTTCTTTACGATTCGCCACAATCATGCAAAACTGTTATAACACACAACCATTATCCTCTTCATCCAGTCTCCATCGCTACAACACGCGTTCTTTACTTTTTGTAACACGCACAATCCGTGCTATGCTCTTGGAATAGATTTTAAACTTTGTTTTTGATCGCTATGCGTGTTCATCATGGTCGCAACAACACCAGTATGTAAAAATAATGCGAGGCTCATCTATCGGTATACCAACGTACTATAGGATTAACATCGTATTGTACCTTTGAACACAGATGCAGTGCCCATAACTGATTGTATACGTTGACATAGAAAGTAAATTTATTTTTATTTTGGAGGTGCTTAGCGTTAACGTGGCGGGCAAGAAATTTCAATAATTGCCATTTTTACGAAACGGTGTAGCCGTGATTCCTTGACGAGCACGCGGAGGGCCCTTCACAAATTTGCTTTTCACCTCAGAACACGCAACTGAGGAATGATTGCGAACACGGCTGCATACAATCTCGTAACACACTGTGCAAATTTGTGAATGGACCGGTTGCATCGCACCAATCTCCACTCCCATAAGCCCTCATGCCACATTTAATAATCCATTTATTTATTCGCCGGCACTAAAACACCCTCAAAAGTATCAACGAACCACTTCTTCGCCTCATCCTTACTAACCCGCTGCTTATTTCCAACCTTACTTTTCAACCTCTTCCTCTTACACACCCGCAGCCCGGGCTTACTCAAAACAACGATGAAATCCATTCCATAAATACCGATCGACGGGTCATACTTCAGTCCCAGATCAATATGCTCCTTGATCCCAAATCCAAACGTGCCCGTCTCCGAGAAGCTGCTCTCGCGCAGCTCAAACTCGCAGATCTTGAGCGCATTGTTCAAAATCTCTTTTGCCTTTTCGCCGCGCACTGTTACATGCACCGCTATCTTCTCGTTGCGGCGTATGCCGAACGTGCGAATCGTTAGGCGTGATTTTGAGAAACGAGGCTTCTGGCCAGTAAGCTGTTCAAGTACTTTGGCAGCCTTATTGAGCTTGTCGCCGCTCTCTCCTACGCACAAATTTATGGAGAGTTTGTGGATGCGCACTTCCTCCATTGGATTGGTCTTTGTCATTGGGAAGGGCAAATTTTTAAAAAATTTTAAGGCGCCGAAACAATCACACAGGATCTCTGCTGGTTGAGCGTGCACAACAATCACGATAAAATGCCAATTAGCAAATTTGCTTTGACTAACACAACATTGTTACTGACATTTTATATGCATCCTTGCTTATCGTAAAGCAATACGAGAATGAACCAGATGTACTTAGAAAAACATTTAACTGCTTACGAGACACGCTAGCAAGCACTACCATGAGCATCCGTTGGTTGACTGCACGTGTTACTGTTTGATATACAAAATTAACGACCATCACATGTGAAGGAGGCAAACTTTTAGTTAGTATCAGTTCATGACAGAAGCGCAGTATCAAAATCATTAAAAGAGCACTCCTTGTATCTGCTGTTGCTTGAAATGATGTTTTGTTTAGTGAAGATACGATAATATTGTCATTTTAACTTAATTTACATCAATACAATACCTTTCTCTTCTTGTTTATTCTTCAAACGCTTTTCCTACGTTTTATCATGTCTCAAAGTTCTTCGGTGCTGCTACCGATAATACTGGCGAGTGATATATTGGGATGCTTGCAGTTATCTGTCTTCATGTTAAACGTATCCAATATTTCATTTTCACCTCTCTTTTCGGATTCTCTTGCTGATCTTCATCCGTAACAATCAGAATTGCTTTCCAAGTAATCCTGCCAATCTGCCGAAAACGTAGGACATGTCGAATCTCTCGTATGCTTCTTTACCCATGCAAAATTCATTTATCGTACAATTCTTCCATTTTTCAGTATTAAAACACTTATTAAATTGCTCATATTCCGTTCCCCTGTTCTTGTGGTATTCGCTTAGATGTGAATCAGTTTATGTTCCATCCGCAAACTGGCTGGTCGTATTCTGCTGATCGTTGTTTCCTGATATCGTCAGAATGAAGGTGAGGAAATGGAAATCGGTTGCCGTGGGTGAGTACAAAAAAGTAGAAGAACGTGTTTAATGTCAACCAATAATAAATTTATTACATTGTTTGGCAGTGCACTATGATAAAAGAAATGGGTATGGTTATTGTGTTCGAGCTGGTAATATCTTTCAAGTGCCGTCGAATATTGAGATTGTTATCAAAATGATGTACCGAAACAATGATCTTGCGAAGGAAAATAAAGAAGCGTTGATCTTACTTCAATACAAAAAAGATAGAACATGAAAAAGAACAATTAAATGCGTTTAAGCAATTTTTCAACTCTCAGTTGGTATGAGATTCATGGGTAGTCCTGCAGGACTAGCGGGGTATAAAAAATTAGTACGGATGGCTGTGATAACTTCCTGAAAGCGTATTTAACTATCAAAATGAATGATGACACTTTATCAATAGAAAAGCATTCAGCAAAATATTTACTATTACTGTTAAAACACCTATTTGTTAAATTTATTATTCTTTATTAGCTGTACCATTTCCGTTAATAAACAGAAGAGAGTAAGACTACCTGTTAAATGATATTTCCATTTTTAACTGTTATGTTACGTTTTTGCAGCTGTTCTCGTTTAAACTAGACTTTGTAACAGGGGGTACAGGATTATTTTTCGGCTGATATAATCATACGTTTATATGTCGTTTATAAAGAACAACTGAAAGCGTCTTAAAAAATGATTTGATAGTAATATTTGTCTATTTTATGCTTAGAAATACGTAAGAAAAAATGTTTGTTCTCTCAAAGGGTCAAATAATTTATTTCACAGAACTGATCAATCAGCTTCTGAGTTGTCTTTTTACTCATGCGATAATGATATCACCTGATGTCTGTTCACAATAATAATGAACTAATATTAGGTGCAAAAACTACTACAAAAACACATGCAATATTTAGAAAACACAAATCCATAAATATTATTTAATCTTATGATTCTCATATCAGGATATTACTTACCGGCGTATCAACTCTTCCAGATGCCTTCTAACACACTTATAAAGATCACAAACTTGTTGTGTCATAAGTTCAGAGTTGTTATAATCCAACTCCTCAATTTTCTTAAGTATTTCATCTCGTCTCTCAGAATGGTTTGCAGCGAGATACCGTCCAATATATCCATACAACCATTTCACGTTTTGTCCTAACCTCTCTTTCATATGAAGTGAATAGATACGAAGAATCTGCTCAAGAATGTATTTTCCATTTAAGTGCTCCATGCTTAGATTCACATCCCAAGCAGCGAATAAACAATTCTTTGTAAATCCAATCTTGTCAAATAAACCAGACAGCAAAAAGAATAGAGGCTCATATCCCTCCAAAAAAGTATCGCAAACAGTATCAGGATTACTCGCACCACAAACTGTTGAGCAAGTATACTCCAACTCGGAAAAAAATACGTACTTAGAAATAACGCTTGACTTAACTTTGAACACACAAAGAAGTTGTGAAAACAGAAATGTACGAACAAAGGAACGATAAACGATCTGTCTCAGTATATTCTGTTTGTTATCGAACGGATTATCTCCTTTATCCGTCAGTTTTGTGCATGATAACACAATGTTTTCGATTCTGCTGACAAGATATATCGTGATCGCTTTATCACGCAGCAATATTTTTGTTACATTGTTGTGGAACTGCACAAAATACCCACAAAGGCTTGTAAACTCGGAAAAAAGCAAACACTTGTCAACAACTTTGTTTCCGTACAACATTTCTAATGAGTTTACAAATAAATTATCAATCACATTTTGCACAATAAAACAGCTATTACGATGAGAATGCCTACAACCTACACATTTCACACTTTGACTACTAAAATACTCTGCCTCACTTATCTTCTCATTAGTTGTTAGCATAGAATACCCTTCATTGTCATAGTTGACATAATTCACCAGCAACAGAGAAATTTTTTTCACACCCTCACAAGGAACATCAACTTGTGCAATATCCAGCTCCAAAAATAACAATTTAAATCTTTTCATTTGTTCTTCTTCGCTTTTTCAAGATGTAAAATATTCTGAAATATGTGACAAAATATCACAATTATCTGTTCCCGTATTAACTATCCTTCCCTTATTTATACGTAAACAACGTGCAGACTTAATCAACATTTCTTTTAGATTATCAAAATACCTGGACAACTCCAAATCTCCTTGGTTATCCTTTGTTTTTTGATCACATTCCTGACTAAAATCTTCTCTCTTATTTATCACTTTAAAAATGACATTTTGCAACTTTTCAAGCCTGTCCGAGCGACCTTCATTCGATTGTCCGCTCATTCTCTTGCGTTTTCCTGAGCTGCTCGCTCCCGCACTTTCACTATCATGTTGTGCATGTTCTTGTGATCCATCGCTACACGCGGTCAACTGCGTAGGATGGCCGACTACTTCTATACCAGGATATATGAAAGTGTTGCTTGAAGAACTTTCTCCGATATGTCCACTATCCTGGTCAGGATACGAGTTATCCATCACATACACCGATCTTATCAGTATTATAATCATTTGCATATTTGGTAAGGGGTATTAACAAATTTTTTGTATTTATACGCTTTCCTAAAATGCACAAACGGAAAAATCATACCCTTATTCATATGATGTGTAAATATTGAGCCAGTGAGCATGGAATAGCAAGAGTCATGTAATTGCTAAAATGAACAAAAATAATAAATAGCCTGGATAATACTTGGTTTATGTACCAACATTTTTTGTCAATAATACGTTTATTTACTTTCGACTTACTACATATAGTACATAGTGCAGAACGGATAGATATGTTTACTTATTTTATCCATGAAACAGATCTATTAAACTGTGTTTAATGACAAAGAACATGTTGTAAAGATGTGTAGCTACTTACATAAGCGAGTAGGTCCTGAAATGCTTCTTATGCTCAGTTCTATGCAAAGACTAACTTTGGTTGCACTGCTTGTTTTTCAAAACGGGTGCATGAATCGATAGTATACCAAAATAGCGCTTTTGAATGTGACTAAAACATCAGGTTATTCCTTTCTACCAACTGTTGTATAGTTACAAAATCAATAAATTTACTTTCATTATAATGGCTCATTATACACAACATTTCTTGTGTATACTTTACCGTTCTCATACTTTCCTTGGTCTCCATTATCAGCAACATACACCCTTAGACCGTTTGCATAGCGCACTCTCGACAGAGCTACATACAACTGACCATGCACAAAGACTGGACTGTGCAGATAAACACCTACCTTGTCAAATGACTGGCTCTGTGACTTGTGGATTGTCATCGCAAACGAAAGAAAGACCGGAAACTGTCTTCTCTTGAGTATGAATGGCAGCTGTGTCTATCTTGCTGTTGTTTCCCAGTATGACCAAAATATGTCCTCGTTTCTGGAACTCAATTGTGTACACAAATACATTCATTCTTTGTTCGCAATCAGGTCTTTCTTCAGTTCGTTCAGCTTTAGCTTGAATACTCTGGCAACCAAGGGAATTTAATAATTACAATTGTTGTATCTATAATAGTGCAGATCACAGCATCAAGTATTGTTAAAATTACGAATTTGTAACCGTGCCAATTTAGCACTCCTTATGCCACATCTCAACAACAAAGATTACAGCATCAATAACAGACAAAACATCTTCCTATAACACATGTAATGCACCAATTGTCTTGTGCGCATCGATAGTGGTGAGTGTTAGAGATATTTGTAGGCTTGATCGGTAATTTTTGTCTAGTAGCGCTGTTGAACCTAATACTGATTGTACAAGTTTATGTTATTGTGAATATTGATGAACAGAGCAAGGATGCAATACAATGCACCATTAAGAAAGAACAGAAGAAATGAATGAATACTAAACATGGTGCTTAACTTGATTTTATTTCATCCACTTAAATCATTGATGGCGTGCCAGAAGTATGCTCTTTGAGTGG
>NW_007360667.1:0-4075 GCF_000192795.1 Vavraia culicis subsp. floridensis | reverse complement strand
TGAAATGATAATTATGAAATTGTAGCAACCGTACTCTGCTTTTTGATTTTTGTCAGCAAATTCGTTGCATATTGCTTTTTATTCTGCTAAAAAACAAAATTGATATCTTATCTTTTATTTTCTAACTAACTGCACTGTTTACGTTTATAAAACAAAATAAGGCCTGTATACCTATTCAATGACAATTTCTTCTTCTAATACGACGTGTTATGTTTTTCCGTCTTTTTTCATTCAATTTCAGCCTTTTGACAGGGAGTCAAAGATTGATTTTCACTCGGTAATCATGTCCTCAGACCCTTACAATAAACAGCTGAGAATGTCACATAAAGAATAGATTGAACGATAATTTTAACTTCTTTTTGTACAAAAAGATGAAACAAAAAAATTTTACTTTCAATGCAGGCTAAATAAATTGTTCCTTTTGAACTGATTTTTTATATTTGCGATTATATCAGCATTTGGTATTCTCTCTCAATAGCAAATCTATGAAGCAATTCATATAACCTGCAATAACATATTATCATATACCTACACTGTTCAATGACTACAAATAGCGTAGCTACTCCTTGTACGTAAGAAGGTGCCTGGTATCACAAGAATATGCTTCATTTAGATCTGACATTAGAAAATAATAACTTTAACAATACCAATCGAGTTATCGTATTATACGAAAATAATGGCCACTCCTGTTGGTGTGTATAAAGCCAATTCACTCTTATAATGATGCCGATCTCTAAATAACGCAAAGCTTCGCTATTAAATCTCTAACTGATCATCTTTTCATTTTAATTAAGTCTCTAACCCAGCACTACTGTTAAAATCATCATTTCCAATATCAACAATGAACAAAACATCCTCTACAGCACTCACAATTCTTCATCAATTACATAACTAATTATTTTATACCCGGTCTAAATTAGCTAAACATTACGCAAACAGACATGTTAACAAATCAAATGCTACTGCAATTCAGAATATCACCTTGGTTTACCTCACTCGTATCCTATCTCAATAGTACTTCAATATTTCACCAGCGCCCTATAATTATTTTTATAGTGCCAATACCTAACTAATATCCTCAAATCATCCATCTCAACAATGCGCTCAATACGTCATCATCACTTTTCACCCATCCTAGATCCCCCTAACAGCCACTTCTCGTCCATCACCCCAGCAAAAGCACCGTTCCTAACAACCACCAACTCCTTCATACCAACGCTCTTCATCTCCAACCACTTATCACCCACTTTCAAGTAATACTTATCATCCTTCTTCACAAACTTTGTATTTGAGCGGTTACCTTTCATACCTATTTCGTACCGCCTTGCTCTTTCCATTTCTCGTGTTTTTGCTATGTCGAGCCATGCAGGCTTTTTTATTAGAAAGAACATTTTTAGGGGTCGAGGGTATCGGATTAAAATTTATGGCGAGTTAGCCCTTATGAAAAAAGTAAATAGAACAATTAGTACCGTTCCACAACAATAGCTGCTATAACTGCAATAAATTTCTTACTCCTTCATGTCAACACCAAATAAAATTATTTTTCGAGCATCAATCATAAGCCGGTTCATTAAATATAACTAATACTTATCATTGCTCCAGTATTGTACGTGTTTAAAATGAGTGTATCATTTTTATATCACCAAGATTTATACCTGCGATATTTTGTGTGATTGATATTACCTGCTAGAAATGATGTGAATGAGCATTTAATGATTGAAATATTTTCTAGATCTTATTCCACGTTTATTATTCATACTTTTCATCTCGATTTATTGCCATGCACTTCACCTCATCTTTCACACCACCTCATCTTTCACACCACCTCATCTTTCACACCACCTCATCATATCCTTACTCCATTCATACCATTCCCCACTACCAAAACATACGCATATGCCCGTATTTGTTCATCTCATTTTTTTACCCTCACAAAAAAACCATCAATGTCCCTAAAAGAATCTCTAGAAACCAACAAACCACCAACAGCACTAACACCTCTACTCTCCAGTCCTACGATCCAGCAGGAAAGTCTCACGCTTCTAAAAAATGATCACACCCTCACGTTCGTGTTCCTGAAGAACGCTGTGGGCTTGGCGCTCAAGAAACAGCTCAACATGGATGTACAGTATCTGAACGACATCTATACGACGATGATGGACGTGTTGTACACGTGCAGTGATTTTAATTTTCGTATTGTGTGCCAATTTATTGAAATTGTGTCAGGTACGATACGCGTACGGCTGGAAAATGTGCATGCACCGGTAGACCGTGTACAGCGAGAACGCTTTCTTTATGTGCTCTATTTTATATTTGTGCGATACGAGAGCGCAGCAAGCACGGAAGAGCTGTTTGAGGAGATTGATTACTATGTAGAGATGACGAGCAGCTTTTTGATGGATATGTTGCGTAGCGGGGAGTGTGCACCGCTTGTTATGAACGTGCTGCATGCGCTTATCTACCAGGAGATGCACCACATGTTTGAGGAGTGTGGACTTGTGAATGAGCTCATGAAATGCGGTGACAACCGCATACTGGGTCTTTGTTTGAAGAAATACACCGAACTTGTTGATCTGAGAGCACTGCTGAGCAGTGCCCTGCACAATAAGAACTATGAGTTGGTAGCGCTCGTTCTGGAACGAACCGTAGGCAGGGAAATACAGGGGCAGATCCTCAGTGGATCAGGCAATAACCTGGCTATGAATGCCTCTGATATTAATTTGGGCCACCAAAATAATCTAAATAGCGCTGGAACGGATGCGCATCGTGCGGTTATCGATCAAACAGCACAGGTAAAAGCGGCGATCTTCAACGAAATAAAAAACGACCTTGTAATGACAGACAAGGAAAAGAACGCTCTGGTACAGGACGAGCTTGCATACTTCAAAGACATAATGAGCACAGATACATACAGGGGGCACATGCATACACTGCTACGCATGCTCATCACACCCGACAACAAAGCACTCATCCATACGTGTCCGGACACAGAGAGTGCGTTATTCGTTGCTGCCATTACAGGGCTGCACATCGATGCCCGTCCCACGGATCGCTTCTGTACGTGTACGTTCTACCGCATGCTGCTAAGCTGTAAGATGAGCACACAGCCGTTTAATTTTGAGAGTGTGGCTGGTCGAGCATACTCATGTATGAAGGCAGAACATGAAATGATCACAATCGATGAGAACTGCGTTATGCGGGTTGACGAATACAACGCATATTTGATGAGAGCGAGTGTGTGGCACAAAACGAGGAGGGGCGAAGCAGTAAGCAGCGCTGTGGTGGAGAGCGTGAGGACGTATGTCATGGCAAGCTGTGCAGAGGTAAGTAATGTGAAGGTGTTTTGGTATTTTGTGGATGTTCTTGAACTGTGTGGTGCACAGCTACACGAGTTAGTGGAACGCGTGCTGTCGGGCGGTATTACTGAGCTCATAGAAATTGCGCTGTTCGTGGCTATGAAGCGATACTGCAACGAGAGGAACGAGCTCACGAAGACACTCCTGCTCAGCGCTCTTGAAAGGTACGCTGAACACGTGCCGAACGAGACAAAGAATCTTGTACTGCTCGTGACCGGCAATCACTGCACGTATTACGAACGGTTCCTGGCTGTGCCGGGTGTTACATACGAATACGTGCTTGAGGACGACCAGCTGATCATAAGTGCTCCGTTCAACTGCAGTATCACTCACAAGGAGCAGATCGTGATCTTCTGCGCGGTGCACAGCACTGATCGTCTTGTGTCTGTGGCCCGCGACTTACTGAGTACCCTCACGAGCAGTAGCATGCGTATGGGATACGAAAGGGAGATGAAACGGGCAGTGCATACGATACAAAAGATGGATGAGCATGTCGGTACGGCACTGAAGGCAAAGCTTCGAAATGTGTGGTATGGAATGGATTTGAATGACAGGTGGCCGCTGTTCATCTTAGATTTGTTTTGTCTCGATGGGTACAACGTAAAATAAATCGCTTGTATTAGACTGATTGTCTTGTTGGGTGCGAGCACGCCTTATTTCTAGCGGATGGTAGGCTCAAGGGTGCGCTCATTTGGAGCCTGAGCACTTATGTGTTTTTG
>NW_007360666.1:14231-26067 GCF_000192795.1 Vavraia culicis subsp. floridensis | reverse complement strand
TTAACTAAAATCCTACACCTATATATAATTTGCACTAACCTTAAAACAATAGTATACTGACAACAAAGTGTAAAGTAAAACGAACATTGAACAATCTAAACGAATTACCCATAAATATTCCATATATTATCGTAAAGTGAGTAGCAATACCACAACTAACATCGTTCGATTTATTTACAAACCAAAGGTATCACGGAACATATTCAAGAGTATCATTGACCTGTTTTACATAGTTATATTTTATAAGCCATGAGAGAACTTCGTCTATATTATCTTTCATCTGATTTTGTAGATCCACAAGATCCATCTTTTTGGTCCGCTTCATAATTTTTATTATTTTGCACTTCATAACTTCAATGTTGACATTGGCCAGGCAATGTCCGATACATCCAGAACTGACAGGGACCTTAAGTTCAGGATTAAAAAGATTCATATCGCTGACCAGGTTATCATTTAGCTCTAGCTCCCCTAATATATTACCATTATCCGCGTCACGCCGATTGATAATACCTTCGTTAACCAGACGGTCAATGCCCGCTTTATTTTCGTCTAAATGGATTTGTTTATGATCATAAACGTCTAGTATTAGCGAAGCTAGTGCTGCATCGCATGTAACAATGTGTTCATTTATTTTCAGTTTTACCTCCGAGTAGTAATGGTTAAATTCTACCCTATACCCCTTATCTCTGCAGTAATGAAAAACTTTTTCCATTACTTCCTCTAACCTATTGTTCAAACCTGAACGTGTGGCCTTGATAGGCCAAAAGTACTTAGTAAAACATCGGACATTAATTCCAGGAATGGTAAGCGTGTTTGGCGAGTTCAAATCAATCCCATTTCCTTGGCCCATCCATCCGTTACCATGCGCGCCAGAGCTCATATTGCACCCCGTTAGATTCAAAATTCCTCCTACGCTATGTATATTCAACAGAAAATCTGTAAGAGCCAGTCTCGTTTTCCCAAAATACTTTATCCGCTCCTCCATACGTGTGACAAGTGCTCGCTCACGTTCCAGAGTATTTTCATCAAGTAACACCCTTCGCAAGACATCAACATGTATCAGTTCATGCAAATCATCACCAAATATCTCTAATAAGTCTATCAACGTGTCCCATTTTTTTACTTCAAACTCTTTCTTGATAATTTTTATACATTCGTGCTCATCAGTCCATTGTACTATTTTCTGTTTGACACGCCAGTCGATTAACAGTACAATAGCATTATGTACCTTGCTTTTATCCTTGACTCTTTTTAAAAACGCATTCTTAAGTATTTTCTGGTATTCTTCACTTCTAAAGTACATTTCGTTTAGTTCGGAACAATAAATGAATCTATCAACCAGGATGAAGTATTCCTTTAAATGTTGTGCCTTGTCGTCCAAGAAGCGTTTTCTCCATGACAAATCATCATCAATTAACCTTTTTCCTAGAACAATTCGTGATGCTTTCCCATCATTCTGTGTTATCTCGTTACTCGTATCTGATTGTACCTGTGCATCACTCTCGCATGTATCCACTTCCGGCTCTAAATAATCTCCTCCACCATTCACTTTCTCGGCACTGCTAGATGTCTTCACATCCTGTTCTTTGTTATTAAGGCTAGTATCATCTTTTCTATCCCTGTTTGTCCCCTCGATCAGACCATGGTTTAAAACACTTGTTATAGCCATCATAAACAGCTGCTCATGTATTCTCAAAGCATCAATGACATCACAATTGATCCTTGCACAACAGCGAATTTGTAAGCATAGATACTCCAAAATATCGTTTACGTCTCCTATCCTATCCCGCACCTTTCCAATCACATCTTCAACGCTTTTTCCACAGAACACATTGCGTATTTCATTCAAATACTTCTCTAATTTTGCGACTCTGCATTCTGCATCGCCATCAAACACGATGCTGTCCGCGTATATTTTTTTTACTTCCTCAAACCTCCTCAGCGCATCCGAGTACAACAACAGTTTATAATAAAATTTTATGACAGTACTGTCAAGCGAGTGCATGAGCACATCTTCCACGTTATGTGCAAAATTGATGTAAAACAAGCTGTACATCATCTTCCTGAGCGGCAAAACATTGCTCATTCTAAGATCCAAGTTACAGCGTATGTAAAAACGAGTAAGATACTTGAATACTCCACATACGCTCTCAACAGCACTTTCATAGCGTATTGCCTCGTTTATAAACTCTTTCATCGACGTGAATGTCAGACCTTTCGTATATGTGTCTATTTCTGCGTACAGGATCAAATACATTTTTTCGCCCAGTATCTCGAACGTATTCGTACGTTGTGTGCAATATTTGTACACTGCATTGTACGATTGGATGTATTCGTGCGATTTTAGTTTGCGTGCCAGTGCTGCTTGGATGGTCTTACGTAAAATTGCCCGTTGGTCGTGATCCATCTAGGGTATAAAATATAAAATGGTGTTAATCGTGAGAATGGGTGTATTGTGCTATGGAAGGGATATGAATAAGAACATAACGTGAATAAGAGCATAACGTAAATAAGAGCATAGAATGTAAATAAGAGCATAGAATGTAAATTATACTTTGGAAACGGTATAAACGAGAGACAAAATGCACTTAGCTACGTAATGTGGTAGTAAGACGGCGATTGGTACCAAGAAAGATTCAAAGAGATACGAAATGCCGAAGAAAATTAGATATAGGATGAAAGGCTCATTATAGGAACATTGACGTTGGATGAATAGCAGAAATGTTACACCATAAAGATGATCAACTACAATGAGGACCTAGGCGAAGAAGCGATAAAATGAGGTGTTACACCATAAAAACATTCAAACTACGTGTCATTACTTAGTATATGAACATCTTGGTGATCTAGTGCGAGTATTTCACCCCATAGTGCAAAAAATATGGAACATGGTCATTTAGAGAAACAAATAAATTTATCGCTCACGCCACATCACGCTTTATTTTCTATTTGTTGACAGTGAATACCTACAAAAACTGCAGTTGTGTTGATAATATCGCTTTTGATTTTAAGAGGTACATTGAACAACATTACTCAGCTCATTAACATTGTGTACACGTTTGATGCATTCGTCATCTCCTATTCATGGTGAAGAGCACTTTTATCATAACATAGCATTATTCTAAACGGAATACTAACCAGATTGATAAATGTTCTGTGGTTATTATTTGATACCTCGGTCTGTCAGTAAGCCAAAGATAAAATTATTGTAATATTATATCATCAACGGATCTTAAATATGTTACAGCTTTTTTTACAGTTAAATCATACCAAGGTAACACAAAATTTATAAGGAGCACAATGACATAGATCCGAACTACGAAGAATTTATTCCAATGATGCATCTTGTAATTAGTGTTTAAATAGTTATGGTACACATACAATAGTTGTTCTGCTCTTCTCTAAACTTTATAGCATTCTTCAAATATTTTTACACAACCTATAAATCATCTGGTTAATATTCCAGATGAAAGGTAAAACACACAATTTTTTCGTTCAATACGTTACTCTACAGTTGTTTGGACTTAGAATGATGAAGTGCAGAAACATCAAATAACTTTGAATTGCTGTGCACTCTCGTGCGAATGCTGGTATAAGTGCTCTTAGTTCTTTGAGCAGCCCGCATCCACCATCGATTAACGATCTATGGCCTACGTGACGGGGTATAGACATGAATATCCAATTACAACACACGGTTGGACCGTACAAAACCTGCAGATACGTATTTTTATCGTTTTAAAAGATGTTACTGGATCGAATCCTAAATATACTTTTTTAACTTTGTACCTGCAAAAACCTCTTCCTTTTATGGTAGACGTACGTTTTTAGATCATTATTTTTACGTGATTATACGTTCGTTAGTCACCGATACGGCAGAAACACCATTTCAATAAACGTGCTTTTCAGAGTGAGATGCATTCTACACGGCAAAACACTATTTTAACGAGTATGTGTGTAAAATGGGAATGAAGCATAGCAATGCTTTATTTACAAATTAAATTATTGTTAGTGTATAGGTGCGTATTGAACAACGGTGTTGTTGTTAAAAAGAACCTTCTGTTGTTTAACTGCGACATAAGAAGCGCGTAATATTACAGTTATAATTGTTTTTCTCTGTTTTCTTTCAACATTGATCCTTTTTAGAATTTTGATCGTACGCTTTGTTTAACATTAACTTTGTTCTGTTCAACGATTTAATTACGCTGTGATCATAGTACAGAGACATTGCATGAAGTGATGTATTACCAAACCGTTAATTGTTGTTCTACAGCTATGTATCATACCGTGTTACCACATCATATTCTTGTCAGCTTAATTTTTAATTAACTGGCACCATTATGCCAAATATTTCAGCTATTCCATACTTTCACTGCCTACCTCACATTTTTAGACCGTATTATACACCTAAACTACAAATACGGGCCATTCACCCGTATTTAAGTATCTAACACAGTCATTACTACTCACAACCTATTAGCTGCCATGTAATTCCGATTTTTACTACAAGCACGCTCATTTATCTCTTCGCTCCACATCATCTGACCAATACATTTTTACCGTATTCTCCATAATTTTCAGTTAATTAAGCCGGCTCATAAAAAATAATAAAAACTGCCGTACCCCTGATGAAGTACGAATACGACAGTACAGGTCTCGTAACGAGCTACATCTCTTTATTCTTTATAATACCTGTTGTTCTGTACATGATCTACGCGCACATGTTCACGAAGAAAACGGAAAGGTACACGTGCGCGTGTACAAATTGCCTATCAAAACGTGAGCGTAAGGACCGCACATTTCTGGTTATAATACCCGTGTTGGTGGCTGTATCGGCATATCTCATGTACAACATTTGTACGATTAGAGTGGACAAGAACAACGACATATTCAATCCGTACGAGGTACTTGAGCTGAGTGAGGGTGCATCTAAGCGGGATATACAACGCACCTTTAAGAGGCTGAGCAGGTTGCACGATCCCGATTACTTTGAAGGTCCGGACAAGGAAGTAAACGAAGTTAAGCTAAAGGAGATCAGCAGGGCGTACAACATGCTCAAAAGTGGCAAATTGGTGGTGAGCAAGAATGAAAAGCACCATGAGGTGATCGCTATACCCTCTTGGCTGATCAACAACGGATACTACTCATTGGCCGTGTACGTGCTCGTCTTTGGGGTACTCTTCCCATTTTTTGCATACCTGCACTGGAGGAAATACACGTACAAAAACAGGCTGGGCCTGTACTACGAAACAATGGAGATGATTTATAAGAGGATGCATGGCGAGTGCACCAACGTATTTATCGGTATCAGGGTGCTTATCAATATTATAGCGGATTCTAAGGAATTGATGGAACATTGCTATAAGAGGCAAATCGATGTAAAAGGATACATCGAGGGTAACTACGCTGTGCCGTTGAGGGAGAGCAAAAAGATCACTAACGGGTACAGCGTGCTCATCGATCACCTGTTCAGAACTAAATTTGCACATCCTAAAGATCTCGAATTTGTGCAGAAAAAGGCACTCGCAATACTTGAAGGCGTGAAGATGGTCGCATTTCTTACCAACAACAGGGCAGTGCTTGACAACGCATTCGATCTGGAGCGGATGATTGTGCAGGCGGTGCCTGACCCGTCTTTCGCTGTGATGCAGTTCCCGTACATCACGTACAACCAGGTATTTCTCAACAAAGGCAAGAGTGTGACTGACCTAGCGATGGCGATCAACAAGAACGAGCGTAAGGTATGCCTGCATGTGTATGATACTCTGCCAAGGAAAAGTATCAGGTGCAAAGATGTGGTGGAGTGTGAAAAGAAGAGCGTTTTTAATTTTAAGATTGAATTGATGGATGATTTGCGTAATGCACCGAGCTCGGAAGGTTCCAAAATTGGAAGTGGACAAAGAGATGGGAATGAAATCAAAAATGATGAGCAAAATGCCAGCGAGAGCATCGACAAGAATAGCAATCAATCTACCAACGATCTCCGGACGGGAGTGTTGATCAGGCAGGAGGGAGAACTTGATTACGAGTTGCTCAACACAGTAGGGTCGTACAGGCACGTACCCGTGCATGCACCTTACTTCCTCTCACGCGCTATTGTTGAATGGACGTTGTATGCGCTGTATGACAACGATTTACTGCCAGAAACAAAAATTAGATTCAGTGATTTTACGGGGACCAAGGAGGTGGTCCTTGACATCCCTGTTAAGGAGAAGAGCGGAATCTTGGAGATCGTGTTGGTGTGCGACCGGTACTTTGGGTGTGATGTAAAGCGGAAGGTGAGTGTCAGAGTGGTATGATTAAAGCCATTTGTGTTTTAGCCCTGTTTATACGTTGAAGCGAGCACGTGAAACGATACGATGAGGTATTTCAGCAATGTAAGTAACCGATCCGTGTCGTAGCATGTGGGAATAATGACCAGCACATTTGGTATGCCAGTATTGTTCGTATATTCGGTGTCTACCACAGTTCCAAGGACAATACTCGAAGATTAGCACCCTATCACTTATAGCGGTGCACAACGTAATTTTAGTGAAAGGGAACATCCGCGTACCGTCCGTGTTTAAACATGTGCACTTTTCATCACCATGAACATCGTTTTTCAGATTATATGGACCAGAACTGTAGATGTGTTGCCCAGGAAGTATTGCTCGTTTATTTTTGGCATGTAATAATGAAAGCTTCAGTACAAATAGTTAATACCACCTCCTTCATCAACATCAAATAGGCCCTTCTTGGTCAACACATTTTAGTTTTAAACAAGCCAAAGACCCGTGAAGTTGACGCCAGCACCACGGATAAGTCTGCTTAGACTTAAGGCATTCATTTCGTTAAATTAATAAATTTATACCGCTACAACGTTGCCCCTCTACGTCAATATTAAACAAGGAATTCTTTCCAGGTAAAATTTGTAAAAAATTAAGGAAAACGGTTCAATACGTGCATATTGTTCTTAGTCTACATGCTTTGTGTGCATTCTATCAACTGATGTATTGAGAACTTAGCACATCTCGTTTTGTTTTCTTGTACCCCGATGTATGCTTTTAAGGTACATCATTTACCAATAATACCACACGATCACAGTATTAGAACCAATATCCCTTTGTATTGCAGTCTTCCTCTGCTATTTTATCACACAGTGTGGTGGTATGCTTCCTCTTGTACGAGAACGTAATTGTACCGATAACTCTCCATACCAACATTAAATAAACCATACCCCCGTTATCAAGTCCATGTTCTTACCCCTCAGCTCACTATGATATTTCTCACCGCGTCTTTTGATCAAAATTACATTTATTTACGATTTCACACTCAACATCACCTAAACGGACATATTCCCTTGTACATCTCCATGTATTACCATACCTCACAACCGATCATATTCCCTGTTTAGTCTCCAATTTTTTATCTTTTATCTCCTACCTGTTGTTCCACTACGGTATGTCCAGAAACATTTGCACCGTATTATGGCAGTATTTAGAGATCCACTCATCTCCCATACCGCAGCAACACACTTTGGTCCCTACCGCAGCCCTTGTAAATCTCAAATTTATCCACAAAAATTTTTTACCCTTCTAATCCATGACCGACATAAAAGTACGAAAGGGATATCTCCACCGCTTTCAAACCAAAAAAAGGCGCCGTCGCGAGAATAAAACGGACTATACACACCGCCGAAACATGTTACGGCCCAATCTGAAGAATTACGGTGCTGTGAAAAGCAGATTGGTGGTTCGTCGAACCAACAAAAAAATAATATGCCAGATTGTTAAGGCATACGCGGATGGTGACCGGATTGTTGTGGAGGCTACAAGTGATGAGTTGAGACAGTATGGGCTGTGTGTGGGGTTGACTAACTACTCGGCGGCGTACGCTACCGGGCTGCTTGTCGCAAGAAAGGCGTTGATTAAAATGGAGCTGAACGATTTATATGCGGCCAAGAAGGCAGACGGCAAGATAGAAGAACAGGAGGATGTTGAAGATGAACGAAGAGCATATCAGGTGTTTCTCGATATTGGATTGGGTAGAAGCACGCGTGGCAGCAGGTATTTCGCCGCTATGAAGGGAGCAAGTGATGGTGGACTAAAAATACCGCACTCTGAAAAGGTCTTTCCTGGATACAAGAAAGACGAAGATTTTGATGCACAGGCGCTCAGAGAAAGAATATATGGCAAAACCGTAAAGGATTACATGACTATGCTCCGTGAGACGGACAACGAGAAATACCAAGGAATGTTTGCCGAGTACATCAAGAATGGCATTGCACCTGAGGACCTGGAGGCTATGTATGAAAAAGTGTTTTCGGAGGTGAGATCTGTCAAAAAAATCGTGGCAAAGGAGAAAAAGGATTACAGTGCTAACAAGAAGTACAAGAAGGAGAAGATGGGCGGAGAGGAGAAGAAGAAAAGAGCACTAGAAAAGGTTAAGGAGGTCGTTAGTTAAATGCCGCTCTATTTACTCGTATGTTTCTTACCAGTTAATTGCTGTGTGAATTCTTATTATACACCATTTCTTACTCATTATAAATCATAGAACACTAATTCTGTGTCAGTCTTCATCCTGTTTCGTTGTGCAGATCGTTTTTAGGTAGGTCCCTTGATGTAGTGAAATATCTTTTTGCTATTTCCCATGTTGGCAGTGCAGCATATTTGATAATCCTTGATTTTTGTTCCGAAATGAGTGAATATTCCAAAATAATATCATCCTCTCTTCGTTCGAACTTAAACAGTTTTAAAGCATTAAGTCCTTGAGAGTATAAAGTAAAGAGGAAAGTGTGCAATGCCAGAACAAAGCAACGGCCTATGAAATGAGCAGTTATGTCTACAACATAACTAAACAGCCGTTGTTCACAGCATAATACTTACATTAGATCGTCTTTGATAGTATCCACCTATAAAATCACGTTAACTTAACGAGCCTGTACCGTGTGTGCAGATTTGAACTGATAAAATGGTATGACTGTGCTTGACGTGTAACACTTGTCAAAGAATTTGATCATGACGTGCCGTATAAAAGTAAAAATGTCATTCGTTGCGTAGAGTACTGCAATACGCCAAGAGTAAAAAAATTGTGGCCGTGCTTACTAAACGGCGGTGATGTGCGGTAATAACAGCTCTAAAGGAGGCAACCCTAAGGTACGAGTGCCATAGAAAATAGCAAATCATACATTCGTTACCACAGGCAACCCACCGCACAGGTATACCATCAATATCTGTAGTCATACAGTTTTGATAAAAGCTTTGTTTCCTCATGTCAATATCAGGTAAAATTTCCTTCTTGGTTAGTAGCTGTGCTGGTATGTCTGGCCAGTATTCTTCCTTTAATGCGAATGTTATCAGAACTGCAGCACCACTTCTTCTATTTGTTTTGCATTCCATGACAGGAAGAAGCGAGTGATAAATGCAGATCATGTTGTTTAGATTTACCCGTACATCATAGCAGCTATCATGCCATCTTTTGACGCAGTATCTACTCCCTTTTGTACGTTCTAAGGTTCTCTTACCTTCTTATCATTTCTTGTTCCTCTCATTCTGTAAAGTTTCCTTTTTATGCATAATTGTGTCTCATTCTTCTACATTTATGTATGCATGAACAGTATTTTACTAGAAAATGTAATTCGATGTGCCTTAGTCTATGGTCCATCGCCTAGTTCCTTTTCCATAACGGTGCACCATACATAATTCTACAGTCGTCTCTGTGAGCCGTAATCGGCACAAAAAGAGTGCATAATCAACCAAAAATTATAAACACATTGTTTTAAGCCATTTCATCATCCTTGTCGTCACAACACGTCCAAATTAGCTTTAAATTACCATCACAAAAAAAGCACATCCCACCAACCCCAAGAAAAAGAATAAACAGATGCAAACTCATCATGCCCAGCAATACACGATAAAGATACTTAACAGCAATACAACTCTAAAAACCGTAAACACGAAGTTTACGGTTGGTAGGTCACTTAAATGCGATTTGCGTATACAGCTGCCCTCGGTTGAAGAGAAGCATTTGGTAATTTATTTAGGTGATAGAAAATATGCGGTAAGTGGTGATGATGTGATGGTTAACGGAGTAGTTGTTGGTGGTGAAGGGGTGTTTGAGTATGGGGATGTGTTTGATGTGAGAGGTACTCGGTTTGTTGTTATGGAGGATGAGGGGCGAGCAGATGTCATGGGGATAGGAAGTAAAGAGGTGAGAGACAGAAAGATTGATGAGGACCTAGGGGATAAAAAGTTGGAGGGCACAGTTGCAATGAATAAGGATACCGTAAATGAGGATGTAGGAAATAGCGCAATAGTCCGTGAACAAGAGGCCTCAGCAACGAAGAACGAGGACGTTGCTAATATGGTATTTGATAACAAGGAGGTGCAAGGCGGTGATCCACTAGCTACGAAAGATGGTCAACCAGCCACCGAAGGGACAACAGATCTTGCACCGGAGGTACACAAGGAAGTATCAAAAATAATACCAAGGGTGGAATTGACCAATGATACGCGGGAAGAAACAGAGGAAAAGTCATCCACAACTTACGAAAGCAACAAAACACCTGCAATGGAGCAGAAGATGCCAGCAGATGAACTGATTATAGAAGAGGAAATAATACACAGGGAGGTCATCAAAGAGACATTAAGTATTGATACTTTTACAAAGGACAAAATAGCAATGGAAGTGGCCGGTAATTTAAAAGAGGATGTAAAAAATGATATCAGAGCAGAGTTTGTCGAGGAGATAAGGGATGAACTGAAAGATGAAGTAAAGGATGTTATTGGTTCGGATGGTGTCAGGAACCTGCTGGTTGAGGATGTGATGGATAAAGTTGGTGAAGATATTAAAGAAAAGATCCTTAGAAAAGATATGGGTGCAGAGAGGGAAAATGCAGCGCAACACGAGGTGAAATCGGATGAAGCGAGCGTCAAGGTAGCAAAAAAAGTGAACGAGGAACCGATAAAACGTGAGGTGCATCAGGAAGCATCAGAACAGGTTAGTAAACGTGAACAAGATGTACATGGCAAAAAAAATGAAAAGAGCACGATCGAAAATAATCGAGAGGAAGATCAAGGAAAAAGTGCGGTTGTTAACGCTGATCAGGAGAAAACGAAGGCTAAAAATGTAAAGGAAAGAATGAATGAAGGCATTGAGAATCAAGGAACACAAAAGATAGAAGAGATGGTAAGGATCAATAATAATGCAGAACAGGGTAATATGATGGATGAGAACGTTGAAAAAGAACCGGTGAAAAGGGTGAAACGGGGAAAGAGTGTGAAAGAGGAAGAGCGCAAAGAAAAAGATGTAAAGAAAGAAGAGACGAAGAAAACCAGAGGTGGAAAGAAAGAAAAGGGTGAGTATGAAAATAAGGCTCAAAATGTAAGTAGAGAAGAACCGGTTGAGCACATTAAAGAGACAAAGAATAGTAGAAAGGCAAAAATGGATGCTGCACCAAAGAAAGTAAAGAAAGATTCAGAGGAACCAGAAGTTAAGAAGCGGGGAAGACGACCGAGTACAGCTAAGAAAGCAGTGGCAGACACAAAAAAGAAAGGTAGTGTCACCAAGACGGCTCCTAAAGGACGAAAAAAAAAATGATTGTGCATGACATTTTATTAAATGAATTGCTGTAGGTACGTTCTGATTGTTGGTTGCTTTTTCATTTGTTTGGTTAGGCTTTTGATGACCTAATGGGCAGATTTAGCATATGCCATCTCTGGGGTCCAGGTTTTGAGTCCTCCCAAGTATTAAGTAGGCTCGATTGATACATGCTTGGTAGAGAAATGATCAAGTTCCAAGACTAGCAATAAAAGAAATCATTTCTTGATTATGTATCGATTCCGCACATTTATCAGCCATC
>NW_007360666.1:13267-14028 GCF_000192795.1 Vavraia culicis subsp. floridensis | reverse complement strand
AAGAATTTCTAGATTCTGCATTTTTCCAATTGATTGACAGTTAACCGTATCAACAGCAACGGATATGAATTCCAACTTTTTCATGGTATCCATTACTTTTTCCGCTAATGATTACTTCTAAAAAACGATTCATTATTATATCCATAATCACATAAACGAGTGTGGATGGTTTTTATTCTCTAATCGCTAAGCATTTAGATTTCAAATCATACACATCATCTTCTTCAAATATTAGTTGGTTCATTATTTTATCATAGTATGCTGTAATTACTTCGTTAATTATATCTGAATAATCATTTTTAAACTGCAAATGTTCTATCTCTTCCAAGTTAGTGAATAATGATATAATTGAATCCGTTCTTTAACAGGTATTAAAAAAGCACAAGTATTTAACAAATTCAAACCAACGAATTTGATGCCTTTTTCTTCTGTTATCGATAATTTTACGGTTAAAAAATCAAGTTTCTCTACGTCCTGAGCATTGATCGCAACAGCGTATTCAGAAATCAAAAGCTCTTTACAACCCGAATTTAGAATTATCTCGGCATCTTCACTCGTCGATACACAATACAATTCAACTCGTTTACATTTACTTGGCAGTCTTTCTGGCTCCGTAAACCGAATATCGTGCATTTTGACTGTCGAAATATTATCGATAGAACTTTTTATTGGCAATATCTTGATAGACATGTCTTTTTCAAAACATAATTTTGTTCCTATGCATTTCTGTAAATTAAACAAACCTTTTGATTATGATATAA
>NW_007360666.1:0-12257 GCF_000192795.1 Vavraia culicis subsp. floridensis | reverse complement strand
CTATGCTTTCGAAAATTATGAAATCACTGCCAGCCTTATCCTGATCATCTTCAAAAACAAAATGTATTTGAGGCTTGTTTCAACATAACCATACAGATTGATCCACACGGTTGTTCTGTTCTTTTCTTCTTTTATGCTTAACTAATTATCTTTACTAAGATAGACCTAATGCTCTAAAAGAACTTTTCTTTAAAGCTGATGTGGTCTAAAAGTTTCTATTTACCGGTTATGAGAACAACAAAAACTACGTACAAGAAACATAATCATCTAAGCCTATTACTTAATTATCTCCACCCGTTTCCATAGACAAACGACTCGTTTGCTTCATCACTTTACTTCTCAATACGATCCAAAATATCATTTGCTCACAAGGGCATCGGTTCAAATCTTTCTTTGCGGAATACTTATGAAAATGATTAAGAAGTCTCAGCACGCACCCAAGAGGTGTACTAGCAGGAGTTTTATAGATGGCAAGCGTTGACTCGTTAGTGGATAGAATGGAGAAGTCCACAAAGGATACAAAATTCTCATCATCACGACATGGTATATGACATAACTCTTGAAACATCTCTAGCCGATGGTAAGCTTTGACTTTCTGATCTGAAAATATACCGTTGTAACTCATACGATAGAGGGCAAACAACCCAAAAGATTGATATATTTAAAAACTATAAATCATGCCAACATCGGTCAAAAATACCTATCATTTTGTACACAGTACAAATGCTAGTCTGCAATGTTGTAATAAACAAAGAAATTCCCTTTACAAGCACCTTAAGAATATCCTGGACCTTTATTTATTTTTAAACTAATAACCCAGTGAGTGCAAGAATTATGCACCATACAACACTCCTTGCTACGGATACCGCATTTGTGCATCCGTTGCTTTGTGTCTTGGTTGTTTTTTCGGTAACTGTATCATTGTCATTCTCCTCTTTGTTTGACGATTCACTTTTCCTTTCCTTAGAATCTTTTACCCTGCTTTCTTTTACAAAAATCCTTACTGTCACTTAGCTTAGAACTTCTTTTAAAAGTAGAGCCCTCTTCTTCAAATTTCTTACGTGCGTCCAGATCGTTAGTCTCATCCTCTATCTTGTACTCAAGAGCAAATACCTTCGTATTATTTTCGTTGTAGGGCATCCTTAGAGACGAGGTGTAAGAATGATCTTCATGAGACACACTGGCATAGTCTTTCTGGTTACCTCTTCTGTCGAAGTTTCTTAGTTTTTTAAGACTTTGTTCTAGCCCTTTTATGTCCTTGATCATGTTGTAGTTAATTTTAGAAGTGCTGATTCTTGGATTTTTTGGAAAAATGCCGGCACCTGATGACCGTTCCTCCTTCTTTCTATGGTTGGTGTTATCCTCGTCACCGATGTCCTCTATCAGAACGGTTTCAATGTTTTTTTCTTTGCTGTTCGGCGCTACACCGTCTCTTAAATCTTCGTCATCATCGCATTCTACCTGGTATATTTGTTCGCTTCTGTCCTTATTTATTCTGTTAGCAGTTTCTTGTTCATCAGCATGCATTTCCACGGTAATGTCTCCATCCAATTCATCCTGTGCACTTTTCTTGTCCGTATCACCTTTTACCCTCTTCATTTGCGTGTTTACGGCATAAAAACGTGTAAAGGGCAGGATCTTTATGTTCTTGTGGAAAAGAACATGCAAAATAACACCTATAGATTCAACCGAGTACAAAAACCTATCCCTAAGTACCAGTGACAGGCCTTCATTTGTTGCATTAAGCGAAAGCAGGGTGGGAATAAGAAAATCAATAAAATTTGGCAGTTCTATGTCTTCTGTGTCGAGGCTCGGCGTGGTAACAATCAAGTTCTTTTGTTCGCAATGTTGTTGTGCAAATTCAGGCCATCCAAAACGGGGCAATCGTACAAAACGCGGCACTAAACCGGTTATTCGTTTAAACTTCCCTATGTATCGATCAATGTCACGAACATTTTTGATCTCCTCTGTAATGGCCAAGCCTACTTCATGGTGCTCTGCCATTCTTGCTATCAGGTCTGCATCGTTAATTCGGTACGGATCCACGTGAAAGCACACAGGAAGGTTGTAGTACCGTAGGTATTGCAGCAGTTGATCGGTATGTTGTGATGGTCCCTCATCGAAGGAGATTGCTGCTACGGTCACCGCAGCGATGTGCTTAAACAAAAGAAGTATCATGCATTATTATGTTCAGTTTTCTTTTATAGCTTTACCATTTATGCAGTGCATGAAAAAATAAGAATCGTGCTTTATTCAAAACATCTTAATAACTGCCATAGCTAGAGCTGCATTATCATACCGTTGTTTACAAAGGTGTTTTGTTTAATGCTGGTAGGGGGCAACATTAAAAATACTTGCTAGTGAATTTGGTTAGATGTAATGAGAGATTAAACAACGCTTACCGTACGTGCCTGCCCTCAAAAATTGCCGTAAAGTAAAGAAGAGTAAATGATAAATGCCATAGTAAGCATGTATACGTTGTGTGCTGCAGTGTATACCCTACAATGAAAATGAGAGTTTGGTATTTATGGCAAAGGACGTGAGCAGCAATGCTGTTCTTTTTGTTTATGTGAGGGGTGGTGCGCTTTAAGTAAACAAACTGCAAAAAGAAGCGCTGTCATGCGTACATCATGGCTTTTTTGTCTTTCAGCAACAGGAAAGAGTAGTGGTGGAAAAAGTCCTTTATACCAAATATGATATCAAACCGATTGAGAAAAGAAAGGACGGAAAGGGGAAATGAATAAAATGTAGAATAATAGATATTTTGTGAACATGCTGCATCGTTAAAATCGTAGATAGCACAGTTAATTCAATATTACCATACAGGGTTAAGATGGTAAGAGGTCCTTTCATCAAACCAATCATTGATGTTATTACTTAAATTGGATTCGTTTGAAACGCATTTATCGATTCTTTCTGTGGCAACAAATGCAAAAGCGCTAAACAACAGCAATATCGGTGAGTTGAACAAGTATTGATCAAAGTGGTACGATGTGGAACATATACATGCTATCATATAAATATTTACACGTAACAACTTATCATCTGTGCGAACACCTCGGTATTATCTCCTTTTGTTCCATCTTTGCCATTTCTTTCGCATGTTCGTAATTGCACCTCACCCCATTAAATACGATCATTTTTCCCCATGTTAATGAGCGATACCGTTCCCAAAAAGAAAAAAGATTTCAAGACAAAACTGCTAGTTGTTGCCTTGAAGGGCCTTATGTACGTTATACAGGTAAATAGCGGTGCTTTGGAGATAATTGTGCGTATGTTTGATGTGATTTTTTAGATAGTGCGATAAAACCACGGAACTAATATGCGTGGATAAAAAATAAGTTTTAACGCTCATCATCTGTGACGAAGCAGGGTATTTAACCTGTGAGTATCGTTTGCTTTTATCTTTCATCGGATGCACGTTTATTACCTCTCAGAATAAACCACCATTGTATTCGTGGATTTGGCCATGTTTAATTTATGAATTTTACTTTTCGGGTGTTGTAAACGTTCTTATTTATTCTTTTGGTCTGTCCCGTTGCTCACCATTACAATGATTCGTTTTGCACCACACTATGTCTGTTCCATTAGCCGGTATTATAGCGCTGTTGCATTATACCAGTAACTTCTTATATTTGGTACCGATTATCTTTTCTCCAACTAAAATTATCATTTACATGATATGTACGCTACTTTCATCCACAGTAACAGAAAATTTTGCACAAAATTACAATTCGCTTTATTTCAAGCCACTTTTACTTGTTGGGCACCTTTGGTGTGTAAAACAATTAATTTAGTGCTGTACGTACGAAGAACGGCGTAGAACCGTATGAATGCGTGAAAATGCTGTGGCATTGAAATGTAGGTGTTTTTACAAATGTGCGTGATGAGGTATATGCTGTGAATGATGAGGTATATGCTGTGAATGATGAGGTATATGCTGTGCGTGATGAGGTATATGCTGTGAATGATGAGTTGTTCTGCTGAATTACGATTAAATAGAAAAGTGCACTGAGTCATAGCCTTAGCGATCTTTGCTCCGTGCGAAGGAATATTTTGCGGTGGAATTGACGGTATAAGAAGAGATGGCAAAGAGATCGGTCGTGTAAGGTGGAAAAGTGGGTGAGTTAATGGTATGGATAATAGTAACGGTATGGAAATGAATGAAGTGAGATACCAAGCGGATGGCATGGAAATGCAGATAAGAAGAATACGAAGAATAAATAAAGGATATTTCAAGGTGTGCTGATATAAATACCAATATTTGCACTTTTAGGCCATAAGAATGGGTTAGAACGCATGTATGGTAAAAGAACGTGATTTACAGCATTTATTCACACGAAGCACGGTACTAACGGTTCAAGTTTGCAAGATTTGCTAAGTATGCCTGGATGGTAAAATACTTTGTGTGTATAACGCGTTATATGCACCTCATTTGTTAACACGCATTACCATGCGTGTTAGATGGTGCAATTGCTAACACAGAACCTGCTTATTGAGCTCATCTCACACACCATACATTAATTCCGTTCTCCTGTTCGGGTCCTTGATACGAAATAAGTTTTGGCCCTTCTCACGTATGAAAAACAACTCTGATATGTTGAAAAGAATGGTAGAGAAGCAAAATAAAGAGATTGGAATGATCAGAAGCAACAAAAGAGACAATGCCAACAACTATGGAAGAGTAGCGAGCGATGATGTTAGAGAATGTCCGGATGGGAAGGATAGCAATACGAGCTGTAATATTGATGCTGAGATGGTTGATAATAGTGTTAAAGAGTACAACGAGAGCGGAGTGGTTGGCAATCCTGTCCATACGAGTACCTCCCATACCAATAATCCTACCATTGGCACTGCCGGTAATGGTGGAGACAATGCCTCCCGTACCGCTCCCTCGTCAACCGGTCAAAAAACGAAGATTAACCTGAAAGTGACCAAAGAGTACAAAATTGCGGTCTCACCATCCTCAAAAGCAGTGCTCCAAGCGATGCTAAAATTTAGGACGGCTCAGTATGACGTTAAAAGCAACGCATGGCACATAGGACTGAGTGATTATAGCGCAGCCATAAAAGAGCTTCGTAAAATCTTCGTGTTTGACCGAATACCGAACGACAGCATACGCATCTTGAATAAATACTCGATGAAAAGGGAGTATGAAGACTTTGTAGATAGAGAGGTGGCTAGGACATGTGTCTTCAACGGGAGTGGGCCGGTTAAGAGGGACATAACAGGGACGAGTAGCGATGAGATGGTGAATAATGGTGAGATGAGTAGCAAGAAATCGCTAAATGCGTGTAGTACCGCTGTCAGTAGCGGAGCAGTGTTCCCTACGGCAACCACGAGCAACAAATTCTCATTCGTCCATCTAAAGACGTACCTGTTACCGTTCCAAAAACAATCGGTGAACAAGGCGATATCGAACGGCGGCCGGATAATACTGGCAGATTCTATGGGACTGGGAAAGACGATACAGGCGCTCTCCATTGCCCTGTACTACTCGCTGGAGTGGCCCTTGCTGATTGTTGCACCCGCATCGCTTTTGGACAATTGGCGCGATGAAATTGAAAAGTTTTGCGGAGTGAAAGTGTGCGTGGTGAGAGACATCGGAGACATCGGCAACGGAAGCGTGTTCGTAGTGTCCTACGACTTTTTGAGCAAGAATGTGGCGCACTTTGAAAACATGGTCGTAAGGAATGATAGAGGTGAGAAGAATGAAGAAAGGAATGCGGACAATAGCACTGCTAACCCTGCTACGGTTGCAGATACCAGTAATGCGGGTGTTGCTATCTCCGATACCACGGCTGCTACTAAGACCTTTTCTGAGCGTGCCCGTACGAATGACCCCACGGCCACGTCTAATACACTCCGAGGCACACAAAAAGTAAGCGGCACACTAACAACCACCAGCAGGATAAACGTAATAATAGTAGATGAGTGCCATTACCTGAAGAACATGCAGTCAAAACGTACACGGACACTGCTCCCGTTCATAAAGAAGATGAACAGGGTGGTACTCGTGAGCGGCACACCTGCACTCAGCAGGCCTATTGAGCTGTATCCGCTCATCTACGTGCTGGAAGGCTTTAACTACAATGATTATGCTAATCGGTACTGTATGGATGGAAGGAGCCGGTTCAACAGGTTTATGAGGCACAAGGGGTGCAGTAACTACGATGAGTTGAGCTTGGTCATTGGTGGGATGATGGTTAGAAGGACCAAGGAAGACGTAATGAGCGACTTACCGAGAAAGTACCGTGAGCATGTGCTGTTGGAGTGTACCGGCAGTACTGCTGGCAGTGGTGTGAGCAGCACAAACAATGCAGGTGCAGGTACCGGCAGCACATCTGCCAACATCACCAGTATAGATGACGTAGATCACACGATCATGGCATTGTACGCACAGGCTGCAGAGATAAAATTGAGCAGTGTTATCACGTACATACACAATTACATTCACAAACACATAAAAGGCACGGCAAACAAATTGGTGATATTCTGTCACCACAAGTGCATGATAACGGGCATTATCAATTCTTTGGACGTTGGTCATATAAAAATAGATGGATCGGTAAGCAGCACCATAAGGCAGCGCCTTGTGAACTCTTTTCAGTTGGATGACAGCATAAAAGTGGCTGTGCTCTCAATAACGAGCGCTAATACAGGATTAAATCTGACTGCGGCTAGCACGGTCATTTTTAGTGAGTTGTATTGGAACCCTGGCAATTTGTTGCAGGCTGAGGATAGGGTCCACCGTATCGGACAGCGAAGGGATGTTCGTGTGTATTTCTTGCTTGGGAAGGGAACGGTTGATGAAATGGTGTGGCCAAAGATTGTGGGCAAACTGGGCGTGTTAGAGCGGTTAGGTGTAGGTGAAAATGTGCTGAAGAGCGTTGGCGAGCGGAAGGGAGGAAGCATTTTGAGTGCTTTTGAACGGATAAAGGGCGATAAAGGAGCGTAGCAGCGGACTATGCGGTGCTTTGCGCATTCCATGAAACTAGTAGGCGAAGGTACAAGAACGTGTATTCTTCAATATTTGGTGTAAAAGGAAAGTTAAAATGCGTTTTTAAGAACGTAGGCAGGTTTTCTAGTGCATAGCTCAGCTCAAACGACATGCTAGTTGAACAACCGTTGGCCGAGGATGTTTCTGTGCCATAAATTAATGGTAACCAAGTGATGTACGTTGACCGAACAAAAGCATTTCACAACCTATGCACACAATGATGATGGACATGAAGAACCCTTCCACAATTTTTTTGCTAAAATCATGTTATTTATTCACACGCGAACTTCGCTCAAGGCCTGATCAATGGCATTCTAAATGAATTATTGCAAAAATGAAAAGCTCTCAGTTAAGACCGCGTTTTATAAACACATGTTCTCTGAACTGTGCTCAACGAGGGGGCAGTTCGTATTTTTGAGGTACCTGCTCCTCATGCCAACATTAAACAGCGTTCTTACGGAACATTCTCATTGCTTAAAGGGCGTACTTTCTGTAAATCGGGTGGGAAGTGATCCTCCTACGATTGTACTCCCAGTTCATCACTGTGAGCGAATATATGGCGTATTGCTCGATGAAGTGACAGGAAATAATGTGTTGTTACCATTACCAAATGCTCTTACGCTGTTACATATTTGATATGATACGCCAACGTACATCAACACGTATAAATGTTATTTACCGCCATATGTAGGGAATATACCACCGTTTTTGATGTATTACTGTATCAGGTGCTCGTGAACAGAGGAGCCTATGAAAAGACTTACCGTTAGGAGATGCTCAACGGTATTTATCGGTGACAGATTCGGAATACCATCCTGGTGAGGGGGGTGTGCTGATGGGCCATACCTGATTCGTTAAACACGTGCGATACACCTGCATCAAAGCTGCCCTACAACGAATGGGCACCTGGCAAACGCACTTTTATTTACAGTTGTGTTTGTTTATGAGAACATGAAACGATCACAAAAAAATGTATAAAAGCATCGTAAACTTTCAAAATATGCTCGGAGTAATTCACACATCGCTGCTGTTCCTCACATCGCTCATACTCACATCGATTGAACTGCACAAATTGGAGGCACTCGTACATTTCGAGAAGAGCTACAAAATATCGTACGATATAGCCTTTCAGTTCAATAGAATGGTTACATCGGAGGCTGTGCCATTGCTAATATTCATGGTTCTGAACTTTCTCAGACCTACAATTATCCTGCTGCTGCTTATCGGCTTGTATGAAATATATAAGGTTGTGAAGGAGTGGAATTTCGTCAATCCGGTCTATTTGAGAGATGAAATGGCATTCAGAAAGAGAGAGGTGTGCTTGAAAGCCATGTTTTACCTATGCTTATTCGTTTTTTATACGTTAAATATCATAAAACTGGTCAAGAAAGTGTTCTTTGGATGACGGGGCTGTGTTACGGTATTGGTGTGGCTTGGAAATGAAACATTTTGCATGCATTTAATAGCGATATGGCCAGAAATAATGCTGCCAATGATTCATCAAAGAATCCGGAACAAGTGCAGTTGACAGAATAATATATTCTAGCGAACATAGCCAACGTGACATTACTAGTTAAAGCTATTAATTCATACTTTTAGTGTAACTGGCCAATAACAACTAAATATCTGTCCAAATTACCATAATTACACGTATCACTCCTGTTTTAACCACAAATCCGTGCTTTGTCGATAAAATGGTGGTGACCCATCTCTCTTGAACCATCTTACCAGGTAACACGTACTTTACCACGGCTCGGTTCATGTTGTTACATCATTTTAGCGCAAAGAGTTTTCTGTGATCCTTTCATAGGTACTTATGTTTGATTGTGGGATACCATCCTCTATCTATTAATATCCTGTCTTCTATTTTCAAATTAAACTCATTTACTGTTTCAACTGCTCCTCGCTTTACTTCTCCGTAATTGGTTGTAAATAGCATTCCTTCCGTATACCACAGCTTTAGTTCCACACTCAAACATCACAATAGTCTTTAAATAGCCCGATCATATTTCTTTTTGCAAAGCAAACAACATTTTATTGCTATATAATATTATCGCTATGGAATACGTTTACCGCAGTTTTAAACAAATTTACTTAAATAGTTCTTTTCATCACACACAACATGCATGCATCTCGATCTACCATTCCATTCATCTCCTCAATCAGGTTAATCTTGTGGTAGAGCACTGCTAATTTTGTTCGAACGCATTTATTTATCAGCCCACAGCCAATATCAACCAAACACATATTGTGAGTTTTTCATCCCCATCACAATTCGCGCAATTGTTCACAGAAAAATTGGAATGAACGAGCACAAAAAGCAGTTGTTGCTGAGGTATTACCAGCTGAAATCATTTTACAAGCGATTGGGTGTCATAAAAAAAGCGTTACAGGTCAAACAAAAGTCTGCATTCAAGTATTCGGCCACGGACAAAAGTACAAATTTTAACATTGATCACATTGTGAGGCGAAAGAACATGGCGGAGCTGATGGACATCCACAACACACTATGGATAAGCACAAAGAATATATACGGCTACAGATACAACATATACGGCAGGTACTTGAACAGGTATTGCTTGGATAGGGATGGCGATGCATTAAATGTACCGCTAAATGAGGTTAATGGTACTAATTTGCTAAAATTTGCCATAGAAAACAAAATACAGCCAATTGTGCTTATGAGAAAGATTTTAGCGCTGAGAAAGAAGGTAAAAGACAAATTCTCATGTTTTGAAATAGAGAAATTGAAGGAACTGGTCGGTGAGCATGGCAATAATTGGGTGCTGATTTCCAAATATTTAGATAAAACACCGCAACAGTGTCTGCAATGCTACAAGAAGCTTGTGAAAAAAAATGCTGGCCGATGGTCAAGTAAGGAGGACGAACTACTGCTGCAGGCCATTCAGAAACACGGTACAAAATGGATGAGTGTTAGTGAACACATCGGTACGAGAAACGATATGCAATGCCGAGAGCGATACGTGAATGTTCTGAGTGTGGCTAGGAAAGAGTGGACCGAGGGGGATGATAAGCAATTGGTGGAGCTAGTTGGTAAGTTTGGACGGAGATGGAAAATTATTGGGGATCTTATGGCAAGAAATAACAAGGAATGTAGACGGCGCTATTTCAAGATTTCTGCGGAAAGGTGAGGTGATAAATTACCGTTGCTGTTGTGGTAGCACAAACCAGATCTTCACACGTGTTTAACATGGCGTTTTAGATATTTGCTGTATGTAACTGCTCTCTTACCGGTAGCTTGTGCATTGCAATCGTTAAGATGTTTGTTGTGCAGGTCCAGGGCTGTTATCTAATATTTGAAAATTTGCAACAACCAAGCTTAGAACCGTTTGTGCTCAAGAACAGTAAAGGAAAGAGAGTTAAGGCTAACAAACCGGTACTAGACAATGGCTTGTGGAGCAAATACCATGTTCTGGGTGGTATTCTATCCTCGGTAAAATTAATCTTGTTAATCTGTCGCTTTCTCATGCCGATATTTATCATTTCTATCCACTAAAACCATCGAATGTGCCAATCGTACGGTGTAAGGCAGTACGTTCCTGTTCAAAACACCATGTTAACAATACTAGCCAGACAAACTTGCATAACCTGAGCAAGTGTTGGATCAAATGTGCATGTTTAATATTTGTGAGATATACCGTGCATGAAATTGTGCTAGCTATACCGGTACATAACACCTGTTGTTAAAAAATAAGTTTTTAATGTTGACCTGGGGAGGCAGCGATTTTAACAAGATTATTATGTGTTACTAGCTGTGCTATCTCCGCTTACAAAACCGATAAATTAATGACCTATAAAATGATAATTTCTTCTTTTAATACGTTTTTAACTGGTTTTAGGTCTTTTAGCATCGTTTTAAGAACTGCTTACACTCAGTACCATGTCCTTTTAATCTTGTCTATAACGAACTGCTAAGCGTGTCTTGGACACAATAAAACGTAAAATAGTGTTAATACTACTATTACGTGTTGGACCTGCATGTTGGTTCAGCATTTATAGACAATCAAACATTTCATCTTGTCGATACAGGATGAAATTAACGAACACTGCTGTTGGCATGTGTTAAATACAACGAATATTCAAACATCCATCTTAAGCACGATTACCGATTTGTTTTACATCAAAATTATTTTTGGGACCGCACAACCAGACAAGATTCTTTGTGTGATCAATAAATAAAATTTTTACCGTTCTAATCAACTACCCACTTACTTTCACTGCCGTAGCACCGGATATTTTTTATTTTTTTATAGCACTGGATTGCGTAGAAATCCACAGCAGTAAGTTTTGAATCGATAATGCACAGCGTAATTTTTCTTTTAAAACTTGAGAAGATCTTGTGGTCGAAATTTGGAACAACATCAACGCCATTGAGCACCAGGTAATGTAATTGTGTGAAAGCGGATATTGTTTTTAGCGCTTCACGGCTCAAATCTGATCCTATAATAGTTAACCTCCTGATCTTTAATTTGATTGCTGGCGATTTGAGTAGAGTTGTCATCAATCTACCACTCGAGTTCACAATTACAAGCGTTTTCAAGCCCCGAAGAGTCCCGATAAGCGTAACTACTCGGGGACTGTGGCAACCATTAAGGGTAACCTTTTTAATCTTCCACGTATCAACACTACTCCCAAAAGATGACCAGTTTATATTCGTTGCATGAGGCCCATCAGCGATGATAATTTCCTTTAAACTTGGCAGTCTGACATTCTGAACAAATATGAACAGCTTGCTAAGATCGCATATGTGGAAGGAGAGAGTGTGCAGTTTTGCCGCCCATATGGCATCTTCTTTATATGAATTAACAGATTCAATAAACATCATACCACATAACTGAATATTCTTTACAAATAGCAATTTGTTTGGTGCTTGACTTATTACCTTTGATACCAGCAAATCTTTAAGCATTAATTCCCTTAGTGTCACAATGTTTGCTATGCAATTGATCAAAAAAAGATAATTTGCCTCAACTAAATCTATGCTGCCATTGTAACTACAGGTATCATGCATCATATCAACACTAAGACTTCTCAACTTCTTAAACATTCCAAGTAATTTGTAATCTAATTTTGTTACTGTGCTCAATCTTAAGTCTAATATGCTGTTATTTTCTATTAAATGGCCTGTCCAGTTGAGACTAAGTGCACTTAAAGTTTGGAAAGTACGCAAATCCTTTTTAAAGCTTGTTGTCGTTTCGCATTGTGCATGTTTGTCGTAACAGAGAAGGCGCTGCTG